>NC_041391.1:496958738-496968054 GCF_002162155.2 Triticum dicoccoides | reverse complement strand
GGGGCGCGGTCCGGGGACGGGGCGGCGCCGGGCTCGGGAGGGCCCCGCACGGGCCTCGCGGGCCCACGGGGTCGGCGGTGATCTGGGGACCGGCCCGGGGCACATGGCGGCCGCTGATTGGCCGCGCGGATCTGGCGGATGTGTCCGGCGCCGGCGGACGATGTCCGGCGCGCGGAGAGGGAATTTCGCTAGGGTTTTGCCCGTGAATTTCGGAGGGGGAGGCATATATATAGGTAGAGGGAGCTAGGAGTGTCCAAATGAGGTGCGGTTTTCTCCCACACGATCGTGATCCGACAACGAAGAGCATGGAAGTGACTTAGATGAGTTATTGGGCTGTTTTGGAGGGGTGTTGGGCTGCAACTTAAAAGAGGCATTTGCGGATATGCGGATAACCATTGGAGTACCAAACGAGCTCCAAATGACCCGAAACTTGACAAGTGGTCTACCGGTGCTATACCAGGGCCACTTGGCAAGGCTCGGTCCATTTCGAGAACGTTCAACACCCGCACACGAAAAGAGACAAGAGGGGTGCGCCGGTGCATGTGGGAGTGTCAGATTGCGAAACGGACAACGGGGAAAATGCTCGGATGCATGAGACGAACACGTATGAAAATGAGATGCACATGATGACATGATATGATATGAATGACATGAATAAAATGAAAAACAAAAGACAAAACCCAACCACAGAGGGAATAACACATCACATAGCCAAAAATGGCAAGAGTTGGAGTTACAAAGATGGAAAGTTACATCTGGGGTGTTACAACACTCCACCACTACAAGAGGATCTCGTCTCGAGATCTAGGACTGAAAGAACTCCGGATATTCAGAACGGAGGTGATCCTCGCGCTCCCAGGTGGCTTCTCGGTCGGAATGGTGTGACCACTTCACTTTCAGGAATTTGATTGACTTGTTGCGAGTCTTGCGCTCTGTTTCTTCAAGAATAGCAACGGGGTGCTCATGATAAGAGAGATCTTCTTGGAGATCGATTTCTTCGAAGTTGATAGTGCGCTCAGGAGTCTTGAAGCACTTGCGAAGCTGTGACACGTGAAACACATCGTGCACGTTTGCAAAGTTGGATGGAAGCTCAAGTTGATAGGCGAGATCGCCTCTTTTGCCAATGATCTTGAAAGGACCCACGTATCTAGGGGCAAGCTTCCCTTTGATACCGAAGCGACGAGTGCCTTTCATTGGAGAGACGTGGAGGTAGACATGGTCTTCGATTTCAAAAGCCAAGTCATGGTGCTTTCTATCATAGTAACTCTTTTGGCGCGATTGCGCGGCTTTGAGATTCTCACGAATGACTTTGCACATTTCTTCGGCTTCTGTGATCAAGTCGTTGCCAAGAAGTTGGCGTTCACCTGTCTCAGACCAATTGAGAGGAGTACGGCACTTTCTTCCATAGAAAATTTCGAATGGGGCCTTGCCCGAACTCGCTTGGAAGCTATTGTTGTAGGAGAACTCGACATATGGAAGACAATCTTCCCACTTCATACCGAAAGAGATGACACAAGCCCTGAGCATATCTTCAAGGATTTGATTGACTCGCTCGACTTGGCCACTTGTTTGAGGATGGAAAGCTGTGCTGAAATGAATGTTGGTGCCCATGGCCGCCTGAAAGGAGTCCCAGAACTTAGAAGTGAAGATGCTTCCACGATCTGAAGATATCAATTGTGGAATGCCATGCAAGGAGACAATTCTGGAGGTGTATAGCTCTGCCAGCTGAGCTGCTGTGATAGATTCTTTGATAGGAAGAAAATGAGCCACTTTGGTAAGCTTGTCAATGACAACGAAGATAGCATCATTTCCACGCTTGGACTTAGGAAAACCAGTCATGAAGTCCATCTCGATATGGTCAAACTTCCATTCCGGAATAGCAAGAGGTTGGAGGAGACCAGCTGGTCGTTGGTGTTCTGCTTTCACTCTTCTGCAGACATCACATTCATTCACGAATTGAGCAATCTCTCGCTTCATTCGAGTCCACCAATACGACTTCTTGAGGTCATGGTACATCTTTGTACTTCCAGGATGAATGGATAGGAGGGAGTTGTGTGCCTCATTCATGATGACTTTTCTCAGATCACCTTTTGGAACCACAATTCGATCCTCGAAGAAAAGAGTATCTTTGCCATCCAAGCGATAGCACTTGTATTTGGGAATGCCCTTATCAATACCACGTTTCACCTTCTTCACCATGGTCTCCAGGAGTTGTGCCTCACGAATTTGATCTTCCAAAGTAGGAGAGACTATGAGGTTGGCAAGAAAGCCTTGAGGAACAACTTGAAGATTCAGCTTGCGGAAAGCCTCACAAAGATCCGGTTGAAACAGCTTGAGAATTAGACTGTTGCAATAAGCCTTTCTGCTCAGAGCATCTGCAATCACATTCGCCTTGCCAGGAGTATATTCGATACTCGGATTGTACTCTTGAATCATCTCGACCCATCAAGTTTGCCTGAGGTTAAGGTTGGGTTGAGTGAAGATATACTTGAGGCTCTTGTGATCGGTGAAAATGTCCACTTGCCTTCCCAATAAGAGATGTCTCCATGTTATCAATGCATGGACAACTGCCGCCAACTCAAGATCGTGAGTGGGCTAGTTCTTTTCGTTGGGCTTCAACTGACGAGAGGTATAGGCCACAACTTTTTTTTTCTTGCATCAACACAGCACCGAGACCTTGAAGGGAAGCATCACAAAAAACTTCGAATGGCTTGGATTCATCAGGAGGAGTCAAAACAGGAGCTGTGACTAGATTCTGTTTGAGGGTGTTGAAAGCGACGTCGCACTCAGGCATCGAGACATACTTGACATGCTTCTGGAGGAGGTTGGAAAGAGGCTTTGCAATCTTAGAGAAGTTCTCAATGAATCTTCGGCAATAGCTTGCAAGACCAAGAAAACTGCGGAGCTGCTTGACATTCTGAGGAGGTTCCCAATTTAGAACTGCAGAAACCTTTGCGGGATTAATAGCAATGCCCTTGGAAGAGATGATATGGCCAAGATAAAGAACTTCATCAAGCCAGAACTCACATTTGGAAAACTTCGCATAGAATTGATGCTCTCTGAGCTTGTCGAGCACCAATCGCAAATGTTTGGCATGATCCTGCTTATTCTTGGAGAAGACCAAAATATCATCGAGATACACCAGAACAAATTCATTGGTGTAGGGGTTGAAGATAAAGTTCATCATGCGAGAGAATGTTGGAGGAGCATTGACAAGGCCGAAAGACATGACAGTATATTCATAAGATCCATAGCTTGTTCTGAATGCTGTCTTGGGAATGTCTTGGTCACGTATGCGAATCTGATGATAACCCATACGAAGGTCAAGCTTGGAGAAGACTTTAGCACCTTTGAGTTGCTCGAAAAGCTCATTGATGTTGGGAACTGGATACTTGTTCTTGATTGTCTTCTTGTTCAATGGACGGTAATCGACACAAAGTCGATCCGTGCCATCCTTCTTCTAGACAAAAAGAACTCCACAACACCATGGGGAAGAACTCGGTCTGATCAAACCCAGACGCTCTTGTTCATCGAGCTGCTTCTTCAATTCCTTCAGCTCCTTGGGTCCAAGCTTGTAAGGACGCTTGCAAACGGGTTCAGTTCCAGGCTCAAGATCAATAACGAACTCGACTGGCCGATGAGGAGGCATACCCGGAAGCTCTTCTGGAAAGACATCTTGGTACTCACAAACGACTGGAATTTGAGAAATAGCATCCAATTCGCCCTTCTCATTGAGAGAAAACAACCGAATGGTTTCATCACGAGCGGCATAGATGATAACATCCTCAGAAGGGCGAGTCAATTGAATCTGCCTGGCAGCACAATCAAGCTGAGCCTTGTGCTTAGAAAGCCAGTCCATCCCAAGAATAAGATCAATATCAGAGTCGCCAAGAACAAATGGTTTAGAAAGAAATTTGGAGTCGCCCATCTTGATAGAAACATTCGGGATCATTGTGGTAGCCCTCATAGAAGAGCCCAGAGAAACAACTCCCATGGGTTTTTCCAACATTTCCGAAATGAAATCATGCTTTGCAACAAATGATCTAGACATGAAACAATGCGAAGCACCGGTATCAAATAAGACTTTAGCAGGAATATCATTAACAGGAAGATTACCCATGATCACATCTGAAGAATCCTCTGCCTAAGCTGCATTCATCATGTTCACCTTTGCAGACTTGGAATTATGCTTGACCACTGCATTGCTTGAAGATCTCACGGGAGGAGGAGGAGGAAGGCGCCTTTGATTGAAGCATTTGTTCGCGTAGTGACCTTTCTGCTGGCACTTGTTGCAAGTCACTTCTGAGAGCGGACGGTGATAAGGAGCATTCGACTTTGGAGCTTGAGACTGAGACTTGTTCTCATAGCTTGGGTTGGGTGGGTGGGAAGATCCATGGCCACCTGAGTTCTTCTGATGGTAAGGCTGACGAAACGGAGGAGGAGGCAGGTAGAACTTCTGCTGCTTAGCTGCCACTTGTGAGGAAGAAGAAGATTGCACTGCATCTCTGATTCTCTTCTTAGAAGCCTCACACTTGAGCTGAGCACCTTCTTGCTTGAGTGCCATATTGTAGAATTGATCAAACTGAGTAGGCTCAATAAGAACGAGAGCTAACTGCAGATCCTCTCTAAGGCCACCTCTGAACTGATAGATCATACTCTTCTCATCTGGAACATCTTGCTTAGCAAAACGAGCAAGTTTCTGAAACTGCTTGTTGTATTCATACACTGACATGTTGCCTTGCTTGAGATTGCGGAACTCCTCACGCTTGCTCTCAACAACACTGGTAGGAATATGGTGAGCTTTAAAGTCCCGACAGAAATCAGTCCAAGTAATCACTCGACCACCTCTGGAACCAATCAGCTGCCTGATCCTTGAGCTGAAAAGAAGCGAACTTGACATAGTCCTCAGGCCTGACATTGCTGCATTCAAAATGCTTGTTGATATCCACGAGCCAATCATCGGCGTCTGTGGCCTCGACACAATAGTTGAAAGACTTCGGCTGATTTGCAAGGAATTGGTTGAGGGTAGGAAACTGAGGCTGATGATTGAACTGCCCTTGACCTTGATTCCCTTGGTTTCCTTGGCCTTGGTTGCACTCTTGCATGAGCTGGATCATCATCTGAGCATGGGCGTTAGAGGCTGCCATCAAAGCTTGCCATGCCTCTGGAGGCGGAGGTGGAGGTGGAGGGTTCGCCTGACTCCCATCATTGCGATCCGGATTCAGACGCGTTGGTGGAGCCATCCTGAAGAGGGTGACATCCGTTAGCATCTTGATAGACAGATAGACAAGTTGAATCAACGGATAGAAATTGCAACATATAGTCTTCACAATAAATATTCGAACAAAGATGAACGAATGAATTCCAAAGCAAACATCACACGTCCATTAAGGTGAGAAGCCACTTGATAAGATATTGATGAATGAAATAAACAAGGTACAACTGGAACAAATAAGTGGTAAGGATTACCCAATCACAAACCAAATATCTGCGGGAAGAAATCCTAGAGCTACTTGAATCCCACCTATAAACTTCCAAAACTTTCCGGTTATGCAATCAGGTGTTGGGGATACAGGGGAAGCAATATATCTCACCCAAACTAACAATCCCTACATCCAGTTGTATCCATCCATCAACACATAACCAAGAAACCTTCGGAAATCGTGTACCTCAACCTTTGAAAAGCATCCGTTATACGAGTTATGGCAATACTCCCGATCTCGCCCCAGTATTGGGTTATCGGGGTTATCTCACCAACAACTGCATAAAAGAGATTTTCGATGTCGGCAAAACTCAGGTATTCCAGAACTGCAACTATAAAATTGTGACGACAACACCTCGGAGCTCAACTCCCCGGGACACTGCCAGAACCCCTAAATGTCAGGAGGCAGCAAGAACAATGTTCTCGTCACAAACTATCGGAACGCTTCCAAGATACCCGCGTGATCCTAAATTTTTTTTAGTGAAATTTGAGAAGAGGAAACTCAAAACATCTACGTCAGGAGACCTCACCAGAGCGACGAAGGGACTGAGGAGTAAAAAGAATCCTACTCTCCGATATATATAATCCTAAGACTCAAAACATTTTTTGTTCTAGACTCAACATCGCCAGCAAACAATCAAGCAGGGGGCTCTTAAGTCGGGGATGGCTCTGATTACCAACTTGTAACACCCACGATGCGGCTATATCTCCCAACTGTCGAAGCACGACTTAGAGGCATAACCGCATGGTGGTTTTGTCGCAAGAAGGGTCATCTTCACACAATCCCATGTAATGAACAAGAGTGGGATAACGAGAGTTGGCTTACAATCGCCACTTCACACAATACATAATTTAGATCATACATCATTCAAATACACTCATAGACCGACTACGGTCAAGTTCAAATGAAAAGAAGACAACCCCAAATGCTAGATCCCCGATCATCCCGACTGGGCACCTCTACTGATCATCTGGAAACGATACATAGTAACGACCAAGGGCCTCATCAAATTCCCACTTCAGCTCAGTTGCGCCATCTGCGCTGGTATCCTCGGCACCTGCATCTGTTTTGGTAGAATCTGTGAGCCACGGGGACTCAGCAATCTCACACCCGCGAGATCAAGACTATTTAAGCTCATAGGTAGGTAAGGGGTAATATGGCTGAGCTGCGGCAAGCACTAAGCATATATGGTGGCTAACATACGCAAGTGAGAGCGAGAAGAGAAGCAACGCATCGATCGAGAAGCTAGAAGCGATAAAGAAGTGATCCTGAAACTTCTTACGTCAAGCATAACTCAAATCGTGTTCACTTCCCGAACTCCGCCGAGAAGAGACCATCACGGCTACACACACGGTTGATGCATTTTAAAGAGGTCAAGTGTCAAGTTATCTACAACAAAACATTAACAAATTCCCATCTGCCTCATAACCGTGGGCACGGCTTTCGAAAGATTATATACCCTTCAGGGGTGTCCCAACTCATCCCATCACAAGCTCTCACGGTCAACGAAGGAATAGACCTTCTCCCGGGAAGACCCGATCAGTCTCGGAATCCCGGTTCGCAAAACATTTCGACAATGGTAAAACAAGACCAGCAAGACCACCCGCTGTGCCGACAAATCCCGATAGGAGCTGCACATATCTCGTTCTTAGGGCACACCGGATAAGTTAAGCGTACAGGTACCGACGAATCCAAGTTGCCAAGGAATGGTCCCGCACGGTGCTCTAGTTTGGACCAACACTCAGAGGCGCACTGGCCCCGGGGGGGGGGGGCGTAATAAAGATAACCCTTGGGCTCGTGAAAACCCAAGGGAAAGGGCTTAGGTGGCAAATGGTAAAACCAAGGTTGGGCCTTGCTGGAGGAGTTTTATTCAAAGCGAACTGTTAAGGGGGTCCCATAAATCACCCAACCATGTAAGGAACGCAAACTCAAGGAACATAACACCGGTATCATGGAAACTAGGGCGGCAAGAGTGGAACAAGTCACCAGGCATAAGGCCGAGCCTTCCACCCTTTACCAAGTATATAAGGTGCATTAATTTAAACAGGAGATATTGCGATATCCCAAAATATCCGTGTTCCGACGAGGAACAAACTTCATCTTCACCTGCAACTAACAACGCTATAAGAGGGGCTGAGCAAAAGCGGCGACATAGCCAAACAACGGTTGCTGGGACAGGTTGGTTAGAGGTTTGTCATGGCAATAGGTAGGCATGGTAAACAATGGCAAGTAGAGCTAACATAGCGATAGAGCGAGTACTAGCAAGCAAAAATAGAAGTGATATCGAAGGTATGATCATCTTGCCTGCAAGGTTCTCATAGTTGTCGAAGGCTGGATCCTCGTTAGCGTACTCAACAGGTTCCTCGTGCACGTACTCGTCTCCCGGCTCTACCCAAAGCAAGAATACAAGCAAGGAACCACAATAAATCTTGGTGCAATGCACAAACAACATGATGCAGTACATGTCATGATATGCGAGATGTGATATGCAATGCATATGCGTGCTTCGGAAGGAAAGATGATGAACAAGGCATCAACTTGGCAAACCAAGTATGCCGCTGGAAAGATGAGATGATTTCAGTTGAAATCGATATAAAGATCACCGGATTCGGATGCACGGTTTGCAAGTGGCACGCAAGACAAGTATGGCACAAAGCTGCGTTTAACAGCACGATGCTACTTAGCATGCAACAAGAAACTATGCTACAGCACCCCAAAATAAAAACAAAGCATATGGCAATGATCTACAGGAGATGATTTACAAAAGAGGAACACTGAGCTACGGCTAAATCACATCATAACAGGTTCAAACAAGAATGGAGAAAGTGGAAAAAATTATCAGGTTGGACATGGCATAAACAGAGGCAGGAAGCAATGTTCAGAGCAAGTTATCAACATGCTACAGGAACTTATAATAGCAAACTAAGGCATGGCATGAATCTACACAAAGCATAGATCAAAAGTCCCTTACTGACCATAAGCCAAAAAGGATCAGAAAATATGATGGCACCCACGTAAACATAGCAAGTTTCGTTAACAGATTTCAGCAAACAAAGCATGGCATTGAAGTAATTATGAAGGCACCTTCGTGAGCTCGATGCACTCACTACAGAGGAGCTCATGATAAACTAAGCATACATCCATCAAGAAGACATGTCATAGAAGCTATACATGGCAAGAAACAACATCATAGCGTATCCGGACCAACTACAACAACCTCGGCCAAATTGAATAACATGTAAACAATCTGCCAGGAAATATTTTGAAGCAAAAGTAGAGCACGAAAATGACATGCTAGACTACTCCATACTTGCAACCAGGACCATGGATGGATAGAGCATAACCATGTTTTCAAAACACCCTCACTGAAGTATCTCAAAATATGCATGGATCTTTTTGTAGCAACATGTTTACATGGCATCAAAATTACAGCAGAACAGGAACTAAAATCAGCATTATCACGAAGCCTTGTTTGCATGCTTGTGCTAGTCACCACATTGGTCACAAAAATACATGGTAAGAACCTCTGTAAAGAATACATGGCCTAGTTCAAAACACATTTTGGGACCAAGTCCATAGGATGCACACATCAATCATGGCAAAAATGACAAAAGAGCTCGTTCTGATAAGAATCTGAAACTAACATTATGAAGCCCTCTTCCAACAGCATTTCGGGCAACAAGATGAGCTCAAATGTAAATGATGCAATGGAATGAAATTATGTACTCTTCGAGGCGAACAATTTGACATATTGCACGCACGAAACGGAGCTACGGATGTGAAGATGTGATGCGATGAAGATGCAACAATAATTATCACAGAAAAAATGACAG
>NC_041391.1:496904916-496958130 GCF_002162155.2 Triticum dicoccoides | reverse complement strand
TCCGGGGACGGGACGGCGCCGGGCTCGGGAGGGCCCCGCACGGGCCTCGCGGGCCCGCGGGGTCGGCGGCAATCTGGGGACTGGCCCGGGGCACGTGGCGGCCGCTGATTGGCCGCCGGATCTGGCGGACGTGTCCGGCGCCGGCGGACGAGGTCCGGCGCGCGGAGAGGGATTTTCGCTAGGGTTTTGCCCGTGAATTTCGGAGGGGGAGGCATATATATAGGTAGAGGGAGCTAGGAGTGTCCAAATGAGGTGCGGTTTTCGCCCACACGATCGTGATCTGACGACGGAGAGCATGGAAGTGACTTAGATGGGTTATTTGGTTGTTTTGGAGGGGTGTTGGGCTGCAACTTAAAAGAGGCCTTTGCGGATATGCGGATAACCATTGGAGTACCAAACGAGCTCCAAATGACCCGAAACTTGACAGGTGGTCTATCGGTGCTATACCAGGGCCACTTGGCAAGGCTCGGTCCATTTCGAGAACGTTCAACACCCGCACACGAAAAGAGACAAGAGGGGTGCGCCGGTGCATGTGGGAGTGTCGGATTGCGAAACGGACAACGGGGAAAATGCTCGGATGCATGAGACGAACACGTATGCAAATGAGATGCACATGATGACATGATATGATATGCATGACATGAATAAAATGAAAAACAAAAGACAAAACCCAACCACGGAGGGAATAACACATCACATAGCCAAAATGGCAAGAGTTGGAGTTACAAAGATGGAAAGTTACATCCGGGGTGTTACAGTGGGTGCAGAAATAAGTGGAGGGGGCCATAGTGGGCCCACGAGACAGGGGGCGCACCCATGGGGAGTGGGCGCGCCCTGGACCCTCGTGGCCAGGTGCTTGCCTCCCCTGCTGTGTTCTTAGTGCCTAAAATCCTCAAATATTCAATAAAAATCATACTAAATTTGTAGGGCATTTGGAGCACTTTTATTTTCGGGATATTTTTATTGCATGGATAATTCTGAAAACAGACAGATAATACTATTTTTGCTCTATTTATTCTAAATAACAGAAAGTAAAAAGAGGGTACAGAAGGTTGTGCCTTCTAGTTTCATCCATCTCATGATCATCAAAAGGAATCCACTAACAAGGTTGATCAAGTCTTGTTAACAAACTCATTCCGAATAACATGGAACCGGAGAAATTTCAAATAGCACTAGGTTACCTCAATGGGGACATGAACATCCCCAACAATAAGAATATCGTATTTTTTCTTAACAGTCGGAAGAGGAAATTCAAAACCTCCAATAATGATAGTTGGAACTTTTCCAATAGAATTGATGCTATGAACTTGAGGTTGTTTCCTTGGAAAGTGTATCGTATGCTCATTACCATTAACATGAAAAGTGACATTGCCTTTGTTGCAATCAATTACAGCCCCTGCAGTATTCAAAAAGGGTCTACCAAGGATAATCAACATACTATCGTCCTCAGGAATATCAAGAATAACAAAGTCTGTTAAGATAGTGACATTTGCAACCACAACAGGCACATCCTCACAAATATCGACAGGTATAGCAGTTGATTTATCAGCCATTTGCAAAGATATTTCAGTAGGTGTCAACTTATTCAATTCAAGTCTATGATATAAAGAGAGAGGCATAACACTAACTTCGGCTACGAGATCACATAAAGCAGTTTTAACATAGTTTCTTTTAATGGAGCATGGTATTGTTGGTACCCCTAGATCTCCAAGTTTGTTTGGTATTCCACCCTTAAAAGTGTAATTAGCAAGCATGGCGGAAATTTCAGCTTGCGGTATCTTTCTTTTATTTGTAATGATATCCTTCATATATTCAGCATAAGGGTTTACTTTAAGCATATCAGTTAAGCGCATACGTAAGAAGATAGGTCTAATCATTTCAGCAAAGCGCTCAAAATCCTCATCATCCTTTGTCTTGGATGGTTTAGGAGGAAAAGGCATGGGTTTCTGAACCCATGGTTCTCTTTCTTTACCATGCTTCCTAGCAACAAAATCTCTCTTATCATAACATTGATTCTTTGATTGTGGGTTATCAACATCAACAGCAGGTTCAATCTCTACTTCATTATTATTGCTAGGTTGAGCATCAACATGAACATTATCATTAACATTATCACTAGGTTCAGGTTCATCACCAGATTGTGTTTCAGCATCAGAAATAGAAATATCCTTGGGATTCTCACGTGTGTCTACAACAGGTTCACTAGAAGCATGCAAAGTCCTATCGTTTTTCTTTTTCTTCTTTTTAGAAGGACTAGGTGCGTCTACATTATTTCTCTGAGAATCTTGCTCGATTCTCTTAGGGTGGCCTTCAGGATACAAAGGTTCCTGAGTCATTCTACTAGTTCTAGTAGCCACTCTAACAGCAAAGTCATGTTTATTATTTAATTCATCGAGCAAATCACTTTGGAATTTAAGTACTTGTTCAGCTTGAGTGGTAACCATAGAAGCATATTTGCTAATGAGTTTAAGTTCACCTTTAACTCTAGCCATATAATCAATCAAGCGTCCTATCATAAAAGAATTACTCTTTAATTCTCTACCAACATAAGCATTAAAAATGTCTTGTCTAGCCATAAAGTCATCAAATTTATCTAAACATGGGCAGGAAAATTTAATAGATGGGATTTCACTTTATCATATCTATAGAGAGAATTTACCTCTACTACCTGTGTCGGGTTATCAAGAAAATGTGTTTCTTCAACAGGCGGTATATTAAGACTATGTATTTATTCAATAGGAGGTAAATTCTTAACATCTTCAGCTTTAATACCTTTTTCTTTCATTGATTTCTTTGCCTCTTGCATATCTTCAGGACTGAGAAATATAACACCTCACTTCTTCGGAGTTGGTTTAGGAATAGGCTCGGGAGTTTGCTCAATTCACTCAGGAACTGGCTCGGGAATTGACTCAGAAAGAGTCCAATTATTTTCATTAGTCAACATATTATTCAATACCAATTCAGCTTGGTCGAATGTTCTTTCCCTGAAAACACAACCAACACAACTATCCAAGTGGTCCTTGGAAGCATCGGTTAGTCCATTATAAAAGATATCAAGTATTTCATTTTTCTTAAGAGGATGATCAGGCAAATCATTAAGTAATCGGAGAAGCCTCCCCCAAGCTTGTGGGAGACTGTCTTCTTCGATTTGCACAAAATTATATATTTCCCGTAAGGCAGCTTGGTTCTTATGAGTAGGGAAATATTTAGCAGAGAAGTAATAAATCATATTCTGGGGACTACGCACACATCCAGGATCAAGAGAATTAAACCAAGTTTTAGCATCACCCTTTAATGAGAATGGAAATATCTTAAGGATATAATAATAGCGAGACTTCTCATCATTAGTGAACAGGGTGGCTATATCATTTAACTTGGTAAGATGTGCCACAACAGTTTTGGATTCATTGCCATAAAAAGGATCAGATTCAACCAAAGTAATAATTCCAGGATCAACAGAGAATTCATAATCCTTATCAGTAACACAGATAGGTGAAGTAGCAAAAGAAGGGTCATGTTTCATTCTAGCATTAAGAGATTGCTGCTTCCATTTAGCTAATAACTTCTTAAGATCATATATATCATTGCAAGCAAAAATAGCTCTAGCAGCTTCTTCATCCATAACATAACCCTCAGGAACAACAGGCAATTCATACTTAGGGGGAGAACCTTCATCGTCACTATCATCAATAATTTCATCTTCCATAATTTCATTCTCTCTAACCCTAGCAAGTTGTTCATCAAGGTATTCACCTAATGGCACAATAGTATCAAGCATAGAAGTAGTTTCATCATAAGTATCATGCATAGCAGAAGTGGCATCATCAATAACATGCGACATATCAGAATGCATAGCAGTAGCAGGTTTAGGTGTCGCAAGCCTACTCAAAACAGAAGGAGAATCTAGTCGAGAGCTAGATGGCAGTTCCTTACCTGCCCTCGTAGTTGAGGGAAAAATCTTAGTTCTTTCATCTTTCAAGTTCCTCATAGTGACCAGCAGATATAAATCCCAAGTGACTCAAAGAATAGAGCTATGCTCCCCGGCAACGGCGCCAGAAAATAGTCTTGATAACCCACAAGTATAGGGGATCGCAACATTTTTCGAGGGTAGAGTATTCTACCCAAATTTATTGATTCGACACAAGGGGAGCCAAAGAATTCTCAAGTATTAGTAGTTGAGTTGTCAATTCAACCACACCTAGATAACTTAGTATCTACAGCAAAGTATTTAGTAGTAAAGTAGTGATAGTAATGGTAACAGTGGTAAAAGTAATGATAGAAGTTTTGTAATAATTGTAACAGTAGCAACGGAAAAGTAAATAAGCAAAGCAATATATGTGAAAAGCTCATAGGCATTGGATCAGTGATGAATAATTATGTCGAATGCGATTCCTCATGTAATAGTTATAACCTAGGGTGACACAGAACTAGCTCCAGTTCATCAATGTAATGTAGGCATGTATTCTGAATATAGTCATACATGCTTATGGAAAAGAACTTGCATGACATCTTTTGTCCTACCCTCTCGTGGCAGCGGGGTCCTAGTGGAAACAAAGGGATATTAAGGCCTCCTTTTAATAGAGTACCAGACCAAAGCATTAACACATAGTGAATACAGGAACTCCTCAAACTACGGTCATCACCGAGAAGTATCCCGATTATTGTCACTTTGGGGGTGTCGGATCATAACACATAATAGGTGACCATAGACTTGTAGGATAGGATCAAGAACTCACATATATTCATGAAAACATAATAGGTTCAGATCTGAAATCATGGCACTCGGGCCCTAGTGACAAGCATTAAGCATAGCAAAGTCATAACAACATCAATCTCAGAACATAATGGATACTAGGGATCAAACCCTAACAAAACTAACTTGATTACATGGTAAATCTCATCCAACCCATCACCGTCCAGCAAGCCTACGATGGAATTACTCACGCAAGGCGGTGAGCATCATGAAATTGGTGATGGAGGATGGTTTATGATGACGACAGCGACGAATCCCTCTCTTCGGAGCCTCGAACGGACTCCATATCAGCCCTTCCGAGAGAGATTAGGGCTTGGCGGCGGCTCCGTATCGTAAAACATGATGAAACTTTCTCTCTGATTTTTTCCTCTGTGAAACGGAATATATAGAGTTGGAGTTGAGGTCGGTGGAGCATCAGGGGGCCCACAAGACAGGGGGCACGCCCAGGGGGAGGGGGCGCGCCCCCACCCTCGTGGACAGGGTGTGGGCCCACTGGCCTCGATGCTTTCGCCAGTATTTTTTATATTTTCCAAAAGTTCCGTGGATTTTCAGGTCATTCTGAGAACTTTTGTTTTCTGCACAATAAACAACACCATGGCAGTTCTGCTGAAAATAGCATCAGTCCGGGTTAGTTTCATTCTAATCATGCAAGTTAGAGTCCAAAACAAGGGCAAAAGTGTTTGGAAAAGTAGATAGATTGGAGACATATCATGAAACGTCAATTAATCATGCTAATCAAGATAAACCGATTGACGATGATAAGGATAAGATTGAGTGCCTAACTAAAGTACTAAACACTCTTAAGTTAGCTCAATAAACTATCTTGGAAGGTCATCGAGAACTTTTAAAGACTCATGAGAACTTTTAAAGGCAATCAATGATGATCTTCGCAAGCAAAGTTCTTCTTACATTGCCAAGCGTTTACTCTTATCTACTTACATGCCACAAGTCAAGTCTAGTAACAAGAACAAGAAAGATTCTTCTTCTAGTAGTAACAATAATCATGCTAAATCCAATGTTGTTGCTTCTAGTAGTTCTCTTGATTTCACTAATGATTCTCTTGGCCAAGTTACACTTGAGTCAGAAAATAGCTTATTGAAGGGAATTATAGAGAAAGGTGTTTACAAGAGCCTTGCCAGAAGTAAGCAATTCGAGGAGATTGTACGCAAGCAAGGAAGGCACCGGAAGAATCAAGGTGTTGGTTTTGAACGAAAGTTCAATGCCAATGGAGTTGAGTGGGAAGAAGATCAATACCCCAAGACGAAGTTTGTTCCTCAACAAGAGAAGTACGATCCTACTTCTTTCAAAGTAACACAAGCTCAAGATGATCTTCCACCACAAGACCACAAGAAAAAAGGCAAGGACAAGCTTCAAGAGGAGATTGATGCATTTGAACAAGCTCCTAAGGCCTTGGTCAAGTAGGTTCCCAAGACTACATCAAGTTCTACTTCATCAAGTATGACTACAACTCCAAGGATTCCCATCAAGATGATGTGGATCCGAAAGAAGAAGAACTAGAGAGTTCTTGAGGGTGAGTCCGCCAATATACTTCACTCGTATCATTTTGGCAAGGACAAGTGCAAACAATTTCCATATCTTGCACTAGTTCAAGGAGTCACAAACCCTCTTGTTGGTAAGACAAGGGACAAGGTAACCTAATGCTTTCATGGACATCATCTTGTGTGTGCATCACTCTATGTATATGGATATCCTTGTTTTTTCCTTGTGGGACTAACCCGTGTAGGTATTGAAAGTGCAACTCACTCCAATGGATTGCTCCAAATGATCAACAACATTGAGCATCCACATCTTCAACATATACATGAAGTCATCATCGACAAAACCCAAGGTTAGTTCATCCCTCTTAGGGGGGATCTCACATCTAGGGGGAGCTCTACTCTAAAGAATTGAGCTAAAGCAACTCTAATGGTGTGAACACAACAATGCTTTATGTAAAAGTGGTAACCCCACATGTGCTTAAATGATGAGTATGACCTATGATCAAATGTTCTCATTTGACTCCTAAGTTAATATACTCATATATAGATGACCTAGTCATAGCCAATTGTTTGATAGATGCTAGAATTGGTTGTGCATGCTTTGCCACATATTTCATTTGCCATTTTATTGTGTGAGCATGTTGATTGCATATTTTACTCATTCGAGGACATCCACTTGTTGTTTTGATTGTTTGGTTTCTTTCCTTTTGCCAAGTGGATGGACAAGAATGCCTAAGAACCTTCTCTAGCTATCTATGCTTTTCTCATCTCAAACTCTATTCATGCTACATCACAAAGTTTGATCAAAATATATTCGAACCAGTCTGTGTGAGGAGCACTCGGAGTCCCCGATTCGTCAACTTCCAAAACCTCTTTGTGCCTTTCGGTTTGATCGAATCATCCTTTTCGGTCACACCGAGATCACTAAGTTGATCTAGGTTTTCAATCTTGGTGCAAACAATTAGAAGCTTTCGGTCACACCGAGATGCAGTAACTGCTCACAGTTTTGCATCTCGGTGCCACCGAGTTGTTCCACTCGGTCACACTGACAGGGTCAGGTTATATATACTGACAGGTCAAATTTTGGAAATTTTTCCAAAACCCTTCACCAGCTGTCACATCCCTGGTCCTGGTATGCAGTAGGCTAGCCCTTCATTTGTGCATCATGTTTAATTTCCAAATACTTGAAATGGGGGATGTTCAAACCCTAGCATAAAAAGGAATTCACTGGGTTCACCTAAAATATTCTCAGTAAGTCCAAATGGCTTTCAAAATTGTTCATCATTTCTGGTTAACACTGTAAACAGTAACCAGAGGTGTTGCACATTTTTCCATGACATATTTGGTCACAGAATTAAATCATATAGTATTTGCAATTGGGCATTTAAATGCTATATATTATTTAATGTGCTCAATTAATTCTGAACTTAAGTGTGGGCTGTTAGGAATAATCCCAACAGAGCCCACAATTATTTGCAGGATTTTTGGAAACGTTTTAGTATTTTTAGAAAAGCCCTAAATTTTACAGAAAATAAAAAACAAGAAATAAACAGAGCAACCTTACCTGGACTTACCTTGAGGCCCACCAGGGATACCAGCGCACCTGAGCAGCCCGTTACTGTGCAGCCCAGCTGCCAGTCATCTTCCTCCCCCTCGCCCCGGAGCAACTGTGTGGTGGACGCACGCGCGTCGACGCCGGCCACCTCCTGCTTCGCGCTGGAGGCCTCTCCTTCGTCCTAATCCATGTCTGGCGACGCCACGCACCCTTCTGGACCCCTCGGCTGCTCTCTTGCCTCCCTGCTCTCTCCCTCTCACTCCCCTGCTCTTTTCCCCTCATGCCCGAAGCCGCCATGGCCACTCCGCTGAGAAACACCACGGCCAGCCACTCTCTCGCTCCCTCTCCGCGTTCCCGAGATTCGTATCGTCGCCAGCTTCATCCTCGCCGAGCCAAGCATCACCGGACGCCCTGCAATGCCGGCGCCATCATCTTCTTCTTCCTCGGGCACCGAAGGCCGTCATCGTCAATTCGTCGCCGTCATCGCTTCCCCGAGCTCGTTGACCATCTCGACGTGACCACTGTGAGCTCATGATCTGTTTACCCCTATTAACGCACTCGATAGCGCTCCTTAGCCGCGTATGTCGCCGAGCCCGAGAGCTCATCACCGCCGGCCATGCCGCCGCCGTCACTGTAGCCGCTGAAGCTCTTGTCTGAGCGCGTAATCATGCTCAGTATGCCCCCAGAATCCTAACACACCCATCCGCTGCTCCTGCCGCATGCTGCATCGCCGTAACCATCACCGCCCGAACTCCGGCGCCGCCGCGAGCTCCATTCCGGTGAGCTCCGGCCACCCCATGCCCAACCACGTGCTCCCCTGGATGCGGGTGAGCAAGGGCTTCCCCCTGGTGCCCTTCGCCACGCTTTTAGCCACCGGAGGAGCAACCCCGCAGCGCTTCGCCACGTTTGCCGTCGCCGGCGTCAAGCTGCCGGTGGCGTTGACCGTTTTGACTGGGGGTTTGACCACCCCAGGTCATCTGACATGTGGGCCCCTCCCCTGACTAGTTTAGTTTAGGACTAATTACCCACCCTGCTGACACTAACAGTGGGCCCAGTGCCTGCTAATTTGATTAGTTAAATTTAATTAATCCTGTTATATAACTATGTCACTGGCGTGTGGACCCCACACGTCAAGTTTGACCTGGTCAACCGCAGTTGACCTGCTAACGTCACAGTGATGCTATGCTGACGCAATTAACCATTTTCTGGATTTAAAATAATATAGAAAATTCCACAATATATCCAAAACTTCAAAAATTCATATAAATTCAACTGTAACTCAGAAAGAAATAATTTATATATGAAAAATGATCAGAAAAATCCAATCTATCCATCTGTACCATTTTCATGCATGTTAGAACAACTTATGACTACTGTTTAGGACAATTCAATTAAATGGCATTTAAGAAATCACGTATGGAGTTTGAATTTGAACCTAGTGTTCAAACCAACTCCATTTAACTTGTTGTTAGCTGCATTAGCTCAATCAATAGCATATTGCCATGTCACATTCATGCATCATATTGCTGCATTGCATTGATTGTGTTTCTTCTTTGTTTGTCGGTGCTTGTTCCCTCTCAGTAGACGTGTACCGACGATGTGATCGATGACACCGATGAAGAACTATACTATCTTCAGAAGTGCCAGGCAAGCAAAACCCCCTTGTTCATTCCGATACAATCCCACTCTCTCGCTCCTGCTCTCTTTTACTGCATTAGGACAACAATGATTCAACTATTACATGCTGTGGTAGTTGAACCCCTTTCCTCTGCATGACCTGTCATTGCCACAGTAAATAGATGAAACCCACTAGCATGAGTAGGAGTTGTTTGAGCCCTGATGTGCCTACTCATTCATGCTTGTTTGTCATGCCTGCTACTGCTTAGAGTTGAGTCAAGTCTGATTCATCGGGGATGAATCGGAGGTGTGTAAACATGTCCTACTGTGTGTGAGCTAAGTGTGTGAACAGGATTTCGTAAAGGTAGCGGTGAGAGGCTATGTAGGAGTACATGGTGGGTTGTCTCATTGCAGCCGTCCTCAGGAACTGAGTTCTGTGTTTGTGATCCATGAACAGCTACTACCACACATTGGGATCCTTAATTGACTCTCTCGACTTATTAATCAACATGATCTCTGTCCAGGAGTTGCAACTAGTTTCTGGTGTTTGTAGGTAGTGCTAGTAGTCTACCATGTGGCACCCGGTACAGGTGGGCTTGGGACAGACTAGGCACAGTGGCACGGTGTACCAAGTGGCACCCGGATGGTAACCTTGCTCACATCGTTTGGGGCCGTGAGCGACACCCCGGCCGGATCTCCTGGCGGATGGAACCCGAATAGGTGATAAACCTGGACGAGAGACTTGTGTGATTAGTCAGGTCGTGGCCGACACCCTCGCTGGGCTTCCGCTTGAAGGTTGCCGAGTACATGTCGTGTAAACGGCGGTAAGTGGTGAGAGCGTGTGTGAAGAAGTACACCCCTGCAGGGTTAATATGATCTATTCGAATAGCCATGTCCGCGGTAATGGACTTCTGGGTTGCCTGTATAGTTCATAGACAAGTGAAAGTGGATACTCTAAAATACGCAAGATAAGCGTGAGTGCTATGGATGGCGTTCTCGTAGGGATACGGGAGCGGATCCATAGTGGTGTATTGATATGGTGAATATGTGGACTCGTGTGCGCCACCTCAAAAGAGTTACTCGCAGTCGTAGTTCAGGATAGCCACCGAGTCAAAGCTGGCTTGCTGCAGTCAAACTCCACCATCCCCATGTTGATAATGATGCATATGTAGCTAGATCTGATGTAAGTCTTGCTGGGTACATTTGTACTCATGTTGCTTAATTTATGTTTTTGCAGAGAGACTTTAGTCTTGCTAGTAGTACCGCGTGGACTTCGACGTTTAGCTTGTTACCTCAGCTACGATCTTGAGCCCTCGGCAGCATTTGATAGACAGTCAGGCTTCTCAGCCTTTTTCATTTGTAGATGTCCGTACTCAGACATGTTAAGCTTCCGCTTGTGCTTTGACTTGTATGCTCTGAGTGTTGGGTCATGAGACCCATGTTTGTAATATCTTGCTCCTCGGAGCCTACTGAATAAATACTTGAGTTGTAGAGTCATGTTGTGATGCCATGTTGTATTTGCACATATCGAGCATATTGTGTGCATGTTATTGAAATGCTTGGTATGTGTGGGATCTGACTATCTAGTTGTTTATCCTTGTAGCCTCTCTTACCGGGAAATGTCTCCTAGTGCTTCCACTGAGCCCTGGTAGCTTGCTACTGCTCCGGAACACTTAGGCTGGCCGGCATGTGTCCTTCTTCGTTCCTGTGTCTGTCCCTTTGGGGAAATGTCACGCGGTGTCTATCGGAGTCCTGTTAGCCTGCTACAGCCCGGTTTACCGGAGTCCTGCTAGCCCAGTTGCTACAGCCCGGATTCACTCACTGATGACCGACACGTTCGTTGCTGGGTCATGTATGCCTGTCCCTATAAGTTAGTGCCACTTTGGGTTCACGACTAGCCATGTCAGCCCGGGTTCTTTGTCATATGGATGCTAGCGGCACTATCATATATGTGAGCCAAAATGCGCAAACGGTCCCGGGCCAGATAAGGTGGCACCCGTGGGAATACCGTGCGTGAGGCCGCAAAGTGATATGATGTGTTACATGCTAGATCGGTGTGACTTAGGATCGGGGTCCTGACAGCTTTGGTACCAGAGCTTGACTGCCTGTAGGTTTACCAAGCCAAACTGGTCGAAGTTCAGTCTAGAAATTCTTTAGTTATATAAGGGAATTTATTGTGGGATGGACGTAAGGCTCTTTTTACTCCTTATACCTTATGCTCTTCTGATCTGAGTCATCTTATCTTTCCTACGGGGTTAAGGAATTAGGATTTCTCTTCTTTCTATCAGGATCACGTGTTACTAATCCGTAGTCCTATAGGATTGATGGTTCTAAGCTTGCGTTCAGTTCCTACTATCTTCTATATGTTAAACTGTTGATCTCGAAACCTTGATATTGTGCTTCTGAGTGGCTATGCCACCATTTTTGTAGCATGTCTCCAATCTTTTGAGCATTTACAGCCGTTATGCTGTCCGAGTCATCCCAGGTTTCTAAATAGTCTGATGCATTTGCAAATTCCCATTTCCCTTCCCGATGTTTCTTTGGGCCAGATTAAGCACACTAAACACTGAGTTGAGGTATTCTATTGCCTCGACATTTATGTTGGAGTTATTATTATGACCCTAGGTGTCTCAGGGGGTCATCTAGTAGTCTAGCCATGTTTTGTGATCCCAGTGTAATGACTCTGGCCATCATTTCCGAAAGCATCCCGTGATGCCACTTAGTTAGTAGGCATTCCACTTCTGGGTTTGAACCCGAGATTCACCCTACTTACTTCATGTTGATAGTGTTTGCTAGTGCCTTTAGGATATTAGTAACCTTTGCGATAGTCCTCGAGGTCTGTGGTATTTCCTTCTTCCAATACCATGAACTGCCTATGGCAGAAGTTCTTTTGAACCAAAATATCACAACCAGAGTGCTCTTGATGAGTTCTCGATTCTATGTTGTGACTCTGCCAGTTCTACCTTTCTGCATGGGTTATCCGGAAGAAACTTGTTGAACTTGGTTCGACATGCTAATCCATGCATCCATAACTCAGAAAATCATATGTTCCTTTGAGTTGTCCCCCTTTAGTTGTCTTCTGACCTTCATCTATCAATTGATAGTCAAGACTATGTATGCATTTGTCCATCGATGCCTATTACTCTTGTGGTCCATTTCAGAATGAATAGGAGAAACAAACTCCAGAACCTCATCCATATCTAGGATTGGGTCAAAGCAGTTGTGCTCTGTAGATCAAATACTAATCCAGCTTTTGTTCTGCTCCACCTTGGAGTGTTACCATCTTTATATTAAGATTATCATGGTAATTGCACACCATCCTATGAATTCTTGATTTAGTGATACTCTTGCCATCATTACCCATTCCTCGGTTCCATGTTGTTGCAACCGGAATACCGACAAGTGAATCATGATGTGTGAACTCAACACTCCTAGCAACTGTGTGGCTTGGTAGTTAAAGGACAATAATTTCATTCTTAGTGTGTTGGTTCTTGAATCATCATTCTAAGACTGATTGTGTTACCTAGTCCTTATTTTCGGTGCACTCTTCGATCAATGAGTTAGGATAGTGTCAATCCTTGCTTATTCGATCGTATCGTCTTGCCCTGAAAAGCAAGATTGTTCTCGAGTTTAGTAACATATCGGTGGTTCATGATTTTCCGAATATCTTCTCGGTAGTATCACCAGGTCGTCACCTGACTGTTATGTTGAGCTCGTGATCAAGTTGGTTTTCTTATAAAACACCCCTTCTCCAAGAATCTGTGTTGGATACCCCTGAGCTAGTTGGATAAGCTGAACAGCAATTTGGAGAGTTGGAAGATAAAAGCTTGCCCGACTTAGTTCATGTTAAGGGATATCTTTTTGTGTGTGTGTGTGTGTTGAAGAAAGATGATATCCTCACCAATTGGCACTCGTGATCAGTTGTTGGATCTATCATCTTATCCGATCTTTGATTTGAGTATGGGCTATCGTCAAATCAAATCAGAACCAACGGTATTCGTAATGTTGTCTTACTCGTGGTTGTTTTCCCTCGAGCATACACCATTACATCCTTTGGGTCTGACCAATGCTATGTCCTTGCTCACATAATTATGGAATTCCATTTATATGGACATCCAGATGACTTGTTGTTGAGCCCATCAGCAGCATTTTATCTTCTCCATGATCATGTTGAACATCCATCTAGCGTTGGAAACTTTTGTAAACATTACCTCCATGTTCCATTCATGAGGTATATGTTCGGATGAAAGAAGTGACTTTCTCTAATTCACGTGCACTTGGTGTAAGTTGCCGCCGTGGATCCGGGAAAGATTGTTTTTGCTTCCTCTGGAATCCTCCCCAAGTTGTTCATGCACATGTGCGAAGTATTCTATGGTTTGGTAGGTTGGCCGCCTCCATTCTATATGTGTTCTTAGCATACCAAGCCACTGATTGAATTGTTCAAGGAGGAGAAGTCTATGCTTGGGATCTAATCCATGGACTTGCGTAAAGACTTCGAAACCCTCGATGAGGATTCCCCACCTGAACTCAGTAGTGTTTTTAGTATAAGACTACTATGTGGTCATGCTTGTCTAGGATAGCGTGTTCACACGTGGTAGCAGAACCAGCTCATGTTTTGGAGTTTGCTATCGTAGTTCATTCCCCGAGAATATCGCAACGTCATCTCGTCTATTTGTGTTGCAAACTTTCATTTTTCTTTCTAGACTCGATGAGTCTGGATTGTTCTGACACCAACCAGATCTGAATCTCAGGCACATATGATGGTTGGAACATTCTCGACATTTGCAATTTGTTCCCAGCTTGCACCGCCTTGTGCCAATCCCCCTTGGACTTCCCTTCTCAGCAATTGTTGTTTAGGATCATCTTCAGAAGTGGTCCTACCATGGGTCCCATCCATTTCCGATGATAAGAAAAATCATCCATCGCGTTGTCTTCAACAAGGTAGTCCACATCATCCATTCTAGCCCGAGTATGTCGTTCTCTCCAACTTCGTCAAACGATCCTTTGAGAAATGCCTTAGGCTGCTATAAAGAGTTTCAATGATCTCTGAATCAAAGGTAATTCTTTTTGGCACTTAAGGGGATATTTCTACAAGTCACCTTCCCTAAGGTGCCCCGTTATGGTATCATGGAAACTCAACTCCTCGCTACGTTGGCAATCGTTTACCACATTATTAAGTGTGGAATTGTTGTCTACCTAGTGAACCCTCGTCATCTGTTCCACTCCATTCATTTGGATAAATGTTTAGTGTCTCAGCTCGAGATAGGTTGCTATGTCTCATTCCGTGAGTTGATCCTGGGTTGTCCGATCTTCAAGAAGATCGATCCTTCTAAAGTTTTCTCTTTCCTCTCATTGTCATGTCAGTTAGAGTTCTCAGGACAAGATGACAAGACAAAGATGGTGATCGAATCAACGCCCTTATGAAGTGCAACCTGGATCTAGAAGATTGTGATAGTTTGTGTCCCCTTTGTCTACTTACCTCATGTCTTGAATCTCGGGACGAGATTCTTGTTTAGTGGGGGCGAGTTGTCACATCCCTGGTCTTGGTATGCAGTAGGCTAGCCCTTCATGTGTGCATCATGTTTAATTTCCAAATGAACATGAAATGGGGGATGTTCAAACCCTAGCATAAAAAGGAATTCACTAGGTTCACCTAAAATATTCTCAGTAAGTCCAAATGGCTTTCAAAAATGTTCATCATTTATGGTTAACATTGTAAACAGTAACCGGAGGTGTTGTACATTTTTCCATGACATATTTGGTCACTGAATTAAATCATATAGTATTTGCAATTGGGCATTTAAATGCTATATATTATTTAATGTGCTCAATTAATTCTGAACTTAAGTGTGGGCTGTTAGGAATAATCCCAACAGAGCCCACAATTATTTGCAAGATTTTTGGAAACGTTTTAGTATTTTTAGAAAAGCCCTAAATTTTATAGAAAATAGAAAACAGGAAATAAAACAGAGCAACCTTACATGGACTTACCTTGAGGCCCAACAGGGACACCAACCCACCTGAGCGGCCCGTTACTGTGCAGCCCAGCTGCCAGTCGTCTTCCTCCCCCTCGCCCTGAAGCAGCTGCGTGCTGGACGCATGCGCGTCGACGCTGGCCACCTCCTGCTTCGCGCTGGAGGCCTCTCCTTCGTCCTAATCCGCGTCTGGCGACGCCACGCACCCTTCTGGACCCCCTCGGCCGCTCTCTTGCCTCCCTGCTCTCTCCCTCTCACTCCCCTGCTCTTTTCCCCTCATGGCCGAAGCCGCCATGGCCACTCCGCTGAGAAACACCGCGGCCAGCCACTCCCTCGCTCCCTCTCCGCGTTCCCGAGATCCGTATCGTCGCCAGCTTCATCCTCGCCGAGCCAAGCATCACCGGACGCCCTGCAATGCCGGCGCCATCATCTTCTTCTTCCTCGGGCACCGAAGGCCGTCATCGTTGATTCGTCGCCGTCGTCGCTTCCCCGAGCTTGTTGACCATCTCGACGTGACCACTGTGAGCTCATGATCCATTTACCCCTATTAACGCACTCGATAGCGCTCCCTAGCCACGTATGTCGCCGAGCCCGAGAGCTCATCACCGCCGGCCATGCCGCCGCCGTCGTTGCAGCCGCTGAAGCTCCTGTCTGAGCGTGTAATCGTGCTCGGTATGCCCCCAGGATCCTAACACACCCATCCAGTGCTCCTGCCGCATGCTGCATCGCCGTAACCATCACCGCCCGAACTCCGGCGCCGCCGCGAGCTCCATTCCGGTGAGCTCCGGCCACCCCACGCCCAGCCGCGTGCTCCCCTGGATGCGGGTGAGCAAGGGCTTCCCCCTGGTGCCCTCCGCCACGCTTTTAGCCACTGGAGGAGCAACCCCCCAGTGCTTCGCCGCGTTTGCCGTCGCCGGCGTCATGCCGCCGGTGGCGTTGACCATTTTGACCGGGGGTTTGACCACCCCAGGTCATCTGACATGTGGGTCCCGCCCCTGACCAGTTTAGTTTAGGACTAATTACCCACCCTGCTGACACTAACAGTGGGCCTAGTGCCTTCTAATTTGATTAGTTAAATTTAATTAATACTGTTATATAACTATGTCACTGATGTGTGGACCCCACACGTCAGGTTTGACCTGGTCAACCGCAGTTGACCTGCTGACGTCACAGTGATGCTATGCTGATGCAGTTAACCATTTTTTGGATTTAAAATAAAACAGAAAATTCCAGAATATATCCAAAACTTCAAAAAATCATATAAATTCAACCGTAACTCAGAATGAAATAATTTATATATGAAAAATGATCAGAAAAATCCAATCTATCCATCTGTACCACTTTCATGCATGTTAGAACAACTTATGACTACTGTTTAGGACAATTCAATTAAATGGCATTTAAGAAATCACATATGGAGTTTGAATTTGAACCTAGTGTTCAAACCAACTCCATTTAACTTGTTGTTAGTTGCATTAGCTCAATCAACAGCATATTGCCATGTCACATTCATGCATCATATTGCTGCATTGCATTGATTGTGTTTCGTCTTTGTTTGTCGGTGCTTGTCCCCTCTCAGTAGACGTGTACCGACGATGTGATCGATGACACCGATGAAGAACTATACTATCTTCAGAAGTGCCAGGCAAGCAAAACCCCCTTGTTCATTCCGATACAATCCCACTCTCTCGCTCCTGCTCTCTTTTACTGCATTAGGACAATAATGATTCAACTGTTACATGTTGCAGTTGTTGAACCCCTTTCCTCTGCATGACCTGTCATTGCCACAGTAAATAGATGAAACCCACTAGCATGAGTAGGAGTTGTTTGAGCCCTGATGTGCTGACTCATTCATGCTTGTTTGTCATGCCTGCTACTGCTTAGAGTTGAGTCAAGTCTGATTCATCGGGGATGAATCGGAGGTGTGTAAACATGTCCTACTGTGTGTGAGCTAAGTGTGTGAACACGATTTGGTAAAGGTAGCGGTGAGAGGCCATGTAGGAGTACATGGTGGGTTGTCTCATTGCAGCCGTCCTCAGGAACTGAGTTCTGTGTTTGTGATCCATGAACAGCTACTACCACACATTGGGATCCTTAATTGACTCTCTCGACTTATTAATCAACATGATCTCTGTCCAGGAGTTGCAACTAGTTTCTGGTGATTGTAGGTAGTGCTAGTAGTCTACCAAGTGGCACCCGGTACAGGTGGGCATGGGACAGACTAGGCATGGTGGCACGGTGTACCAAGTGGCACCCGGATGGTGGGCTTGGGAACCCTGCTCACATCGTTTGGGGCCGTGAGCGACACCCCGGCCGGATCTCCTTGCGGATGGAACCCGAATAGGCGATAAACCTGGACGAGAGACTTGTGTGATTAGTCAGGTCGTGGCCGACACCCTTGCTGGGCTTCCGCTTGAATTTGCCGAGTACATGTCGTGTAAATGGCGGTAAGTGGTGAGAGCGTGTGTGAAGAAGTACACCCTTGCAGGGTTAATATGATCTATTCGAATAGCCGTGTCCGCGGTAAAGGACTTCTGGGTTGCCTGTGCAGTTCATAGACAAGTGAAAGTGGATACTCTAAAATACGCAAGATAAGCATGAGTGCTATGGATGGCGTTCTCATAGGGAGATGGGAGCGGATCCATAGTGGTGTATTGATATGGCGAATATGTGGACTCGTGTGCGCCACCTCAAAAGAGTTACTCGCAGTCGTAGTTCAGGATAGCCACCGAGTCAAAGCTGGCTTGCTTCATTCAAACTCCACCATCCTCTTGTTGATAATGATGCATATGTAGCTAGATCTGATGTGAGTCTTGCTGCGTACATTTGTACTCACGTTGCTTAATTTATATTTTTGCAGAGAGACTTTAGTCTCGCTAGTAGTACCGCGTGGACTTCGACGTTTAGCTTGTTACCTCAGCTACGATCTTGAGCCCTTGGCAGGATCTGATAGACAGTCAGGCTTCTCAGCCTTTTTCATTTGTAGATGTCTGTACTCAGACATGTTAAGCTTCCGCTTGTGCTTTGACTTGTATGCTCTGAGTGTTGGGTCATGAGACCCATGTTTGTAATATCTCACTGCTCGGAGCCTACTGAATAAATACTTGAGTTGTAGAGTCATGTTGTGATGCCATGTTGTATTTGCACATATCGAGCATATTGTGTGCATGTTATTGAAATGCTTGGTATGTGTGGGATCTGACTATCTAGTTGTTTATCCTTGGTAGCCTCTCTTACCGGGAAATGTCTCCTAGTGCTTCCACTGAGCCATGGTAGCTTGCTACTGCTCCGAAACACTTAGGCTGGCCGGCATGTGTCCTTCTTCGTTCCTGTGTCTGTCCCTTCGGGGAAATGTCACGCGGTGTCTATCGGAGTCCTGTTAGCCTGCTACAGCCCAGTTTACCGGAGTCCTGCTAGCCCAGTTGCTACAGCCCGGATTCACTCGCTGATGACCGACACATTCGTTGCTGGGTCATGTATACCTGTCCCTGTAAGTTAGTGTCACTTTGGGTTCACGACTAGCCATGTCAGCCCGGGTTCTTTGTCATATGGATGCTAGCGGCACTATCATATACGTGAGCCAAAATGCACAAACGGTCCAGGGCCAGGTAAGGTGCACCCGTGGGAATACCGTGCGTGAGGCCGCAAAGTGATATGATGTGTTACATGCTAGATCGGTGTGACTTAGGATCGGGGTCCTGACACCAGTGTAACCTGCTCTACCTCTTCGGGTCTCTAGATCGTCTTCTCGCCACCAGCGACCTCCCGCTGCTGGTCTCCGCTGCCGTCAACGGCAATTTTCCCCACTGTTGCCGCCGTAGCAAGTTCATCGCCGAGTTAGGGTATGAACTTGATACTTTGTGCTATTCATTAACTCCGATTCGTAGCACATTGCTCTGCCATGATTCTTACCACATATGAAATATTCCTGTCTAGCAAAAACATCATGTAGATTAGATTTGATTCGAAAAGTTAGGGCTAGGTTTCCGCCGAACTCTTCTCGGACCGACCGAGTTGTTGAAATTGGTCTCACCGATTTGTCTTAGGCCATTGCACATGTGATTTTCGGTCTGACCGAGAATTGCAAATCGGTGTGACCGAGTTCGATTCTCTGTGAAACCCTAGCAGTCTCGGTGCCACCAAACTGTGACTCGGTCTGACCGAGTTCACTAGTTTAGGTTCCAACAGCTGCTTCGGTATCACCGAGTTTACAAATCGATAGCTCCTAAATGCTTTTTGTGGAGAACTAAAACTAAGCTTTGAGTCATCTGTTTTGCAAAACTCTATACTTTGTGATGCTCATCTACTCTACCTCGTCTACAACCTATTCACAGGGTCTGCTGACAGTTGATTGCAAGATGTCTGACCAGAGTGACAGCCAGAACATGTTTGAACAACAAGGACAGATGAGTGAGGGCACTAGTCCCTCCAGCAGCTATGATGAGGGCAGCAGGAGCACACCTAGTAACTTGCCCAAGGCAGCTACTAGAACAAGGAAGAAGAGAACTTCTGATTCAGAGGATGAAGATTATATTGCAGCTGATGATGAGGCCATTTCCAAGAGGAAAGTTGTGAAGAAAGAATTTGGCACTGCTGCATCAACTAAGCCAGGCATGAACAAGAAGGCACCTGCCAGGAGAGTGCCTACATCCAAACCCAGGAAGGTTGCCACAGGTGAAACTATGAAGTTCACCATTGAATCTGAAGAAGAAGAAGCTGGTGAAGATAAGAAGAAGAAGAGGGCAAGAACCACTACTGCCAAAGTTCTTGGAAAGTCCACAATGGTGAGATCAAATGATGAAGAGGAAGAGGATGCTACTCCAGCACCCAAAGCTCAAAAGCTCATGGGAGATGCAATCAAATCAGGGGCTGCTCCATCTAAGCCCAAAGCTGCTCCCAAGACCGCTGCTCCAGCTCAAAAGCCTAAACCCAAGAGGAACACTCGAAGTATTCCTGCTGAGGAGAAGAACAAGGCCCCAGTGCCTGAAGCTGCAGAAGAGGAAGCTGAAGCCCAAGTGCTAAGAAAGCTAAAGACAAAGATCCCCGAGCATAATGATGCACAACCCGTTGAAGAGGACATGAGGATTAGGAAGGATGCAGGACTGAGATAGTGGAGAAAGGCTGACCGCTATGCTGTTAGGAGGAGAACTGCTGTGGATTACAGGTTCCGCACAATGGAACAACAAGATTTCTATGAGACAATCCTGCTCGACAAGAAGCCCATAGTGTGTGACATGAGATGGGTGGACTGAACCTACATAAGAGAAAATGAAGAGCACTTCCCGGGTGTATATGACAGCTTCAAGGCATGTGAGGTTGACAAGTTTGTTGGCCAGAAGCTTACCAAATGGAATGATGAGCTGATAATGCAATTCTATTCAACTTCTCATCCAGATGGAAAAATAGTGTGGATGTGAGAGGGTACAAGGTACGAATCTACAGTTGATGAGTGGGCTAGATTGATCAATGCCCCGGAAGCTCATGAAGATGACTTGGATGTCTATGCCAAGAAGAAGGATCACAACTCAATGGCTAGCATGTACATGGAGATTCCTGATGCAGACCTAGAGACTCACAAGTTTGGCTTAGTGAAGCACCTGCTGTCAGGGCTGCCAACAATCAACACCATTCTGAGGCACACTATGTTGCCAAAGTCAGGAGATCACAGAATGACCAGAGGACACTCCATAAACTTGCTGCATATATTTGATGTTCCTCAAAAGTTCAAGGTGATGAGTCTGATTGTGGAAACAATCAAAAGGACAGCTGCAGATCAGAAGAGATCGGGTGGGTATGCTCCACAGATTCAGGTGCTCATCAAATCCAAGATGGGCACATGCACATATTTGTTGGACAAGGAGCATATACCCCTCAATCCAAACTTTGAGGACAACACTGTTGTCATGAATGAAGAAGATCCATCATCTGTGCAAGCACATGAGAAGAAAGAGAAGGCAAGGGCAGAGAAAGCTGCAAAGATGCCAACAGCTGAAGAAGCATCTCAGATATTCTTGAAGAGCAAGCAAGATCAGCTTGGATATATGATTGCCTCCACCTTGAGGATTTAGAAGGGCTTGGCCACTGAGGGAGTCCTGGATTAAGGGGTCCTCGGACAGCCGAACTATATACTTTGGCCGGACTGTTGGACTATGAAGATACAAGATTGAAGACTTCGTCCCGTGTCCGGATGGGACTCTCCTTTGCGTGGAAGGAAAGCTTGGATATTCGGATATGTAGACTTCCTTCTCTATAACCGACTCTGTGTAACCCTAGCCCCCTCCGGTGTCTATATAAACCGGAGGGTTTAGTCTGTAGGACAACAACAATCATAATCATAGGCTAGCTTTTAGGGTTTAGCCTCTACGATCTCGTGGTAGATCAACTCTTGTAATACTCATATCATCAAGATCAATAAAGCAGGAAGTAGGGTATTACCTCCATCGAGAGGGCCCGAACCTGGGTAAAACATCGTGTCCCCTTCCTCCTGTTACCATTAGCCTTAGACGTACAGTTCGGGACCCCCTACCCGAGCTCCGCCAGTTTTGACACCGACATTGGTGCTTTCATTGAGAGTTCCACTGTGTCGTCGCTGTAAGGCTTGATGGCCCATTCGATCATCTTCAATGATGCGGTCTAGGGGGAGGTTTTCCTTCCTGGATAAATCTTCGTATTCGGCGGCTTCGTACTGCGGGCCAACTCGCTTGGCCATGTGGAGCAGATCAATAGCTACGCCCCTGGCCATCAGGTCGGGTTTGGAAGGTTAAACTACACTGCCGACATCCGCGGAGACTTCATCTTCGATGGATTCGAGCCCATGACAGGTGCGCCAAATAGTCACGACGGACATGACTTTGATCTGCCGCCGGATAGTATTCGGGAAATCGCACCCGCGTTGGCACCGGGAATCAACCCGGAGCAGATCGCGCCTTCCAAGGACGGGTGGATGTACCCCGCCACGGGGGCCGCACACTCATCAGCGTTGGAGCTGAACACTGATTCCACCTCCATTGAAAGGGGTGTTATCGGACCCTCGGACTCTTCCCCGGTTGCAGAATCCAAACCGCGTGCGTCCGTGCCTATCGAATCAGATTGGGCACCCGTCATGAAATTCACCTCCGTGGATATTTTTCACCACTCACCCTTGGGTGATGTGCTGAACTCATTAAGGTCTCTGTCCTTGTCAGGAGACTCTTGGCCGAACTATGTCCTGCCCGAGTGGGGAGCGGACGACGAAGAAATTCGTCCCCCACCCACCACCCACTTTATAGCCACTGTCGATGACATAATCGACGTGCTTGACTTCAACTCTGAAGACGACGACGGTATGGACGATGATGCAGGAGAAGAACAAGAACCACCGCCTATAGGACGCTGGACCGCCACCTCCTCATATGATATTTATATGGTGGATACCCCTAAAGAAAACAGTGGCGATGAGGCAGTGGAAGATAACCCCTTGGGGAAGCAATCTAGACAACGGCATCATCAGCGCCACTCCAAGCCCCGCCATAGCAATAATAGTGATACCGGCACAAGGGATAACAATCCGGATGGTGCCGAAGACGAATACAATCCTGCCCAGCCAGGCTTCGCGCAGGCCGAGCAAGAGGAGGGTAAACTAGCCTAAAGAACAGGCAAAGGATGGAGAATCAGAGGACGATAACTACATGCCTCTCTCCCAAGACGGGGTCAGCCTTGGTGACGAAGAATTCATCGTGCCTGAGGACCCCGTCGAGCAGGAGTGCTTCATACACCGGCTTATAGCCACTGCAAAAAGCCTGAAGAAAAAACAACAACAGCTTCAAGCTGATCAAGATCTGCTAACTGACAGATGGACCGAGGTCCTGGCTGCCGAGGAATACGGACTCGAGCGCCCTAGCAATAGCTACCCAAAGCGCAGGCTACTAGCCCAACTCGAGGAGGAGGCCTTAAAGCCCTCGCTACCAGCGCATGATACAGCTGACCGGCCACCCCGTGGCCGTGACAAAATGGCGTACCAGCCGAAGTCCAGACCGCACCCCGCCGCCAATCAAGCGACAATACCAAGGCCCTGGGCTACACGAAGGACCTGTGAGATGTATTGGAATACGAAGCAGGACAGTCAAGATCGATTTATGGATCACGGGGACATGCCCCAAAGCGTGACAAGGATCGTCACGCCGGATACACTAACAAATCCGGCCAGGCCGAATACAATGAAGCCCGGCACAGAGGCGCCACACATCCTCTATGCTTCACTGATGAAGTAATGGAGCATGAATTCCCTGAGGGGTTTAAACCTGCGAACATTGAATCATACGATGGTACCACAGACCCCGCGGTATGGATAGAAGATTTTTTTCATCCACATTCACATGGCCCGCGGAGACAATCTACACGCCATCAAGTACCTCCCACTAAAACTAAAGGGACCGGCTCGGCATTGGATGAATAGCTTGCCGGCAAACTCTATCAGGAGTTGGGAGAACCTGGCAAACACATTCCTTGACAACTTCCAGGGCACTTATGTGCGAGCACCAGACGCTGATGATCTAAGTCACATAACCCAGCAGCCCGGAGAATCAGCCAGGAAATTTTGGACCCGGTTCCTAACCAAAAAGAACCAAATTGTTGACTGTCCGGATGCCGAAGCCCTAGCGGCCTTTAAGCATAACATCCGTGACGAATGGCTTACCCGACATCTCGGTCAGGAAAAGCCAAAGTCCATGGAAGCTCTCACAACACTCATGACCCGCTTTTGCACGGGCGAGGATAGCTGGTTGGCCCTTAGCAACAATACAGCAAACAACCCGGGCACATCGAAAGCTAAGGATAGCAACGACAAAATCATGGCGCAACAAACACAAGCGCCGCAAAAACGGTGATAATGCCGAAGACGCGTCAGTCAATGTCGTATTCAGCGGCTCCAAGTCTGGTCAGCGAAAGAAACCATTCAACAAAAACAATTTAGGCCCGTCCAGTTTTGACCGCATACTCGACCGTCCATGCTAGATTCATGGCACCCATGGAAAACCAGCCAACCACACCAATAGAGAATGTTGGGTCTTCAGACAAACCGGCAGGTCAGACACCGAAAACAAGGGGAAGGGGTCTCAAAGCAACGACGACGATGAGGAACCCCGATCACCGAATATAGGAGGAAAGATGAAATTCCCTTCCCACGCGAAAATGGTGAATATGATACGCGCAAGCCACATTCCCAAGTGGAAACGTGCACTACGGGAGGTCTATACAATCGACCCCAAGTTCAACCCATGGTCCACTTACCTGATCACCTTCGATCGCAGTGACCACCCCACCAGTATCCGTCATAGCAGTTCGGCCACATTGGTCCTCGACCCCATCATCGACAGACTCCACCTCACACAAGTCCTTATGGACAGAGGCAGCAGCCTGAACCTGCTCTACCAGGATACAGTGTGCAAAATGGGCATCAACCCATCAAGGATCAGACCCACAAAAACCACCTTTAAAGGTATAATACCATGTGTAGAGGCCTGTTGCACGGGCTCAATCACACTGGAAGTGGTTTTAGGATCTCCGGACAATCACCGTACCGAAGACTTAGTCTTTGACATTGTCCCCTTTCGCAGTGACCATCAGGCACTGCTCGAATGAACCGCATTTGCTCGGTTCAATGTGGTGCCACATTATGCCTATCGTAAATTAAAGATGCCCGATCCACGCGTCGTCATCATGGTTAATGGCAGGTCCAAATTCCCCCTCACGGTCGAAGAGGCTACTACGGCTCTAACAGCAAGAACAACGGACGTCACCTCACAGTCGAACCTTGAGTCGAAGGCCATGCTCTCGGACACCACCAAAGGAGTCCGAACTACTGCACGGCAGGATAGCCTGGCCCGCCATAGATTAATTAAAAACACTCCAAAAAAGAATAATAGAAGCCACATACTGCGGGTCAACCGCTAGGTGGAGCAAAACCATTTCTTACGTTTTCTTTACAGGTTCACCTCTATGTAGGCCAGGACGGAGGGCGTGGGAACAGTTCGAGCGCATTAGGGAACCTCTAGATATTCCCCTATAATCGTCCGACTACACCATGGATCCAAACACAACTTTCCGCATGCCCGGTATCAGCAGGTTTTGCAGTCATATTTCTTTTTATCACATCATCGCTACTCATACACATTGACGTATTACTCAAATACAACATGTGGATTTATGTGATGCTCACCTACTGCCATTTCTCATTCAAAACTCTTTTTAAAAGCTGCTGCTTATCACGATACGCCTTAACATGCCAGGGGCTTCATCACGCCCATACTACGGCAAAAAAGTCCGGACACCTTTACGGTAGTCCGACACCCTGAACTTATAGCATTATATGCATCAACTCCGAATCATGTCTTGGGTCAATAGTTGGGTTTGCCCGGCTCCTACGTTTTGGTATCTTACGTTCCGCTATATCGTCTAAGGTAGCACTGGGAGAACTATTGCTATTGTGTCCTGGTTCTTCCGGACGAGCACTTCAGTAGAGAAAGCCGAAAGCTGACTGTCATGATGCAGCGAGAGCTGGTCAGCTGTTCGAGAGGTTCTAGAATCTTTCAGGATTATTTCCGCACAATGCTATAACCAATGCAGCGTGTGACGGATCGGACTTTTCCGATCAGGCGCTTATAAAGCCCCTAGTGCGGTTTTCTGAACACTAGGGGCTGCGCCTACCTTCCTCGAAACAACTCATATGGCTAAGTGAGAGCGATAAAGCCCTATAGTCCAATTGCCTGGTTCGCTGTGCTGAACACCTCCTTTAGGGACCCACAACTGGGATAAAGAGTGCTCAGGTTTATCCCGAACACCCCCGTACTCACTACGTGGGGGCGGAAGCCGACGACTGGCTGACTCTCAGAATTATTATATACAACGGCCGCACAGGATGAAAAACATTCATACGACAAAGCAATAGATGATAAGAATGCTCTTGTTCAAATATTACAACGGACGAACATGACCGTATTCATGGAAATATAATGTCCTTGGTGCATTGCTCCGCCGCAAGGAGGGCTCCTTTCAATAGACATTCATAATACAGTTCAGTCTTGCGATGCTCCTTCCCCTCCGGCGGCCCCTTGGTCATCAGCTTCTCCGCATCCATCTTCCCCCAATGCACCTTGTCATGGGTGTAGGACCTTGAGAAGAAGTGTAAGTAAGTCTAGAGGGGGGTTGTCGGTGTCAAAACCGGCGGATCTCGGGTAGGGGGTCCCGAACTGTGCGTCTAGGCAGATGGTAACAGGAGACAAGGGACACGATGTTTTACCTAGGTTCGGGCCCTTTTGATGGAGGTAAAACCCTACGTCCTGCTTGATTGATATTGATATTGTGGATGTTTACAAGAGTGGATCTACCACGAGATCAAGGAGGCTAAACCCTAGAAGCTAGCCTATGGTATGATTGTAAGGGTTGTTGTTGTCCTACGGACTAGAGCCATCCGGTTTATATAGACACTGGAGAGGGCTCGGGTTACATAGAGTCGGTTACAATGGTAGGAGATCTACGTATCCGTATCGCCAAGCTTGCCTTCCATGCCAAGGAAAGTCCCATCCGGACACGGGATGAAGTCTTCAATCTTGTATCTTCATAGTCTTGGAGTCCGGTCGATGATGATAGTCCGGCCGATATAGTTCGGCTGATGATGGTAGTCCGGCTATCCGGACACCCCCTAATCCAGGACTCCCTCAGTAGCCCCTGAACCAGGCTTCAATGACGATAAGTCCGGCGTGTATATTGCTTGGCATTGCAAGGCGGGTTCCTCCTTCGAATGATAGAAGATTGTGAACACCAGGATAGTGTCCGCCTCTGCAAAATAAATTACACATTTCACCGTAGAGAGAATAATATATACACAAGTTCAATCTGCTGACGTTTTTTGCGGCATGACGTCACGCCACTACCAAGCCATTACTTGAATCATTTTTTACTCTACCACCTCAGCGCATTTAGCAAAGCGGTTTCCTTGGCACGTCTTGTCGAAGCAGAGATCGTGTTCCCCCTTAATTCGGGATTCTCATCAATAAGGACGTGGGTAACCCAACCGCGCCCGTCGCCACGCCCCCTCTATCGAAGGCGAGTCCCAAACGGTCACGGAGACGGCTCTTGGTATTCTCCCTCTTTATAACGGGACCAAGGCTTGTTTCTTTTCTTCAATCCTCCATCGAATCCTCTCCCCGCTCCAAGTTCCAGCACCTAGAGCTCCAGATTCGAGCGCTTCAGACCTTCAACAATGTCCGGTTCCGACCTCTAGGGCCGGTGGATGCCCTCCTCCGTCACGGAGGAGGACGTGCTAAAGCTGCGGGAGGCCAAGTACCTGGCTTATGTGATTTCACACAGGTTGCCTGCCGAAGGGCAGGCCATCCCCACCCCCGAGCCCGACGAGTATGTCGTTTTTGTATCCCACCTCCATCGGGGTTTAGGCTTCCCGATGGATCCTTTTGTGAGAGGGCTCATGTTTTACTATGGGTTGGAATTCCACGATTTGGCTCCGGAGTCCATCCTCCATATTTCCGCATTTATTGTAGTCTGCGAAGCCTTCCTCCGCGTCACCCCTCACTTCGGCCTGTGGCTGAAGACCTTCAAGGTGGCTCCGAAGATGATCGGGGGGCGTCAAGCGGAGTGCGGCGGGGCGGCCATAAGTAGGAGGGCCGATGCCCCGTGGCCCGCTGGCTCCTTCCAAGAGGAGCTCGGCCCGTGGCAGCAAGAGTGGTTCTATATTACCGTTCCGAGGGGCCGCAGACAAAAGCCGCCGCCCTTATTCCGCCCGGGACCTCCACGACGGTTGATGTTGTGGGTCAACCAAGGGCTCAACTGGGGGCCATCAAAGGACGTGCCCCTACTGCAGGGCCGGATTCGAGATCTCCAAACGAGGGAGGTTGATATGGTGGTGGTAATGCAGGTTATGCTGATTAGGCGTCTCCCGCCCTGCAAACGCCGCCCTCTCCGGCTGTGGGAGTTCAATCCGGAGGGCCCACGGATTCTTCAACACTTCATGGGTATGACACCCCTGGAGATGTACAAATTATTCTTCGGATCGCAAGAGGCGCGTCCGGAATTGACCGAGGATGCTGGCCTAAGCTACAATTGCCCGGATACTCAAGTAAGTAGTTCCAAGTCCGGACATACCGTTTGTTTGCCTTTCGATAATTCGCCTTATGACCAACTTCCTTCTAAATAGGAGTGGATAGCGGAAGCAAAATTGATATGGTGTCCGGCCCCCCTCCCCGAGACCGCGCCGGATTCCGTGCTGGTTCGGATGCTTGAGGTTGCGCCTCCAGAGGAAGGCGAAGGGGAAAGCAGGAAAGCTACTGCCTCGCCTAAGGAGGCTCTTGAAAGAGGGGGGATCGAGAATCCCTCCCTCCAAGGGGAGAAGAGGACTGCCTCCGAGGACCCGGGGGCAAAAGCCCCTAAACGGGGGAAGAAATCTTCGCCAGAGGGTCCTGCGTCCGGGGAGGCCCCGGCCGCACAATCTCCCTTAAAGAGTCAGCCCTCCAACGAGCCGTAAGTAGAAATAAAGGAGTTTTATAATAAGGGACATACCTATTTGTGCTTCTGAGGATAACTAAAGTTTTTACGTTGTAGTTCGGATCTCCGTCCTTCGCAAATGAGCTCGTCTTCGGGGGACCTTCGTCCGGAGATGATGGAGAGCGAGACGCCCCCGTCCTGGGCGCCGTCGGATAGGGCAGATGAGCCTGAAGTGTCGTCACGGAGGGAGCCCCCGGGTTTGGCAAAGCCGGATAGTTCGGCGCCAACTGGTGTACGGCTGAAGGATCTGCTTGAGAAGGCGTCTATCTCAGAAGATCACCATGCATTGATGAGCATGGTGATTGAAAGGATTTCGTCCGCCGAAGGCGGGTTGCACAATGCCGTCAGAAGTTTGCTGGTGGGGTTTGAGGTACCTAAAAATGACGCACCTTTTAACAGTTTTGCATATAGAATGCGCCCTATACAGATAGTAGCCCCTGAGACTCGGTAGGTTGTCGAAATCGACAGCGTGCCGAGGATCAAAATCGCAGGTTTAAATTTCCGCCTGCCGATGCAGGTGGCGGGTCGTCCGGGGGCCAGCCGGACTGATGGAGTTGCTGAACTAAAGCGGCAACTCGCTGTTGCGGATGCGGACATCACGCTGGTCAACAGGCGACTTGATGAGTCACAAGGTAAGTGTTACTGTGCGGTCACTTGGTAAGGGAGCCGAAGCCAGCTCCTTACAACATGTGCGTGAAATGCAGATAGTGTCGCTGCTGTGGAGAGCCTTCGGACCGAACTTGCTCAAGCCAAGGAGTAGGCCAGAAGGAGTAATGCGGTAGCCTCGAGGGCGGCCGAGGAGTTAGCGGGCGAAAGGGTCGCACACTGCCGGAGCAGGGAAGAGATGGCCGAAATGGCCGTGAAGTTAAAAGATGCTACCGACCGCAATGAGGCTCTTGGGAAGGAGCGCCTAGCGGGGCAAGAAGACCTGGGGAAGGCCACCGCCGAAGACAAGGATGCCCGCTCTGCAATGCGGGCTATAAAGGAAGAGCCGCCCCAGGCCGGAGATATTGTAGCTGGCAAGCCTTTTCTGCTACGCCGAAGGTTTACGGATCCAAAGTATGCTTAGCTGGGCCAACTGTGGACCCTTATGTGTACTTAGCAGCGAGTGCGGCGGATGTCGTTGTGCATTTTCGAAGCCAGAAGGATCACAAGACGGAAGAGCTGTTTTGGTCTCAATTCCATAGTCCAGAGTGTTCACTTCCGCTGACCGACCGTTTGGCCGAGTGGGCTGAGCAAAATAGGTTGTCCGGGCTTGCTATGACGGATATAGTGACCCATGTCTGGCCGGATAGGCCCGAGCCGAAGAGTTACTTTGGCTTATTGCAGCAATTTCTCGGGGCGGTGCCGCATATCAAGGCGATGAAGCGGTCGGCCTGCATTAGAGGGTGCGCGGATGGCACTCGCCCGTGTGAAGACACATTGGACAGAGATGGATGCCACCGATGTTGCGACCCCGGGTTCGGACGATAACCGATTACCCGCCGAGCACTATTTTGGCGAAGTGCTGCGTGGTGCTCGTGTAATAGAGTCGCAGTGCTCAAAAAATGTTATTCGAATGAAGTTTTTATGATGTAAAACAATATTTATGATGTAAGCGCCTTTTATACTTGTGCGTTCAAGTAATAGAATATCTCCTATGCAGCCGTTCATGTATACGTGTGTATAACCTGAAAGATGGTAGTCGTCGGCTTCAGCCCCCACGCACAAGGTGCGGGGGTGTTCACAAAAAATAGCACGTTTTCACACTTAATCCGACGTCTCGGTCCTGTAAAGGAGGTGGTAGCATAGCAAACAAGGAAACCGGACTATAATGCTTTATCACTTTCACTTAGCCATGGAGTTCGAGGGTGGGGCTACGACATAGCCCCTGGGGGCACCGCACTCTCCGAATTTGGGGCGCGTATGTGCCTGACCGGGAAACGACCCTTCGTCAAAGCGGAGGAATTCTAAACATTCCCATGGTCGATCGAGTGGTTGACCAGTCTCTCGCTGTATCATGACAGTCAGTTTTCGGCTTTCTCTACTGAGGTGCTCGCCCAGCCGAACTGGGGCACAATCGCAGTAGTTCTCCTGGTTCCGCGTTAGCCGATGATACGGAACGTAAGGCAGCAAAACACAGGAGCCGGGCAAACCCAACATTTGACCAAAGACATGATTCGGAGCTGATGCATATAAGGCCTAACTCGAGACGCCGAACACTCCCGAAGGTGTTCGGTCTTTACAATAGCGGGCAAAACAATGCCCTAAGCCCCTTGTGTCCAGGTACGGGCAGGTTCTTCTGGCGCGGCTGATGCCAAAACGCCAGTCTCCACTCTGGTTATAATGAGAAACCAGGGGATTATAGCAACAAGAGACAGTAAGAAAGGTTTACGTAGGGTCTTAGTCTGAAAAGAGTCCTTGCAACGGGTCCCTACTGCACGTCTGCGCCTGTGTCTCCGTTGTGCCGTATCCTGGATGGGTGTGCACGCTGTTCATCTGTAAAAAGAGAGGAACTTAGTTGGAAAAGAAATCGTGTGAGAAAGTGCATAAAAAATTGAAATATAGATTAATAAAGCTGAGCCTATGCTAGCTCATTATGGCTTATATGTACAAACCCTTGTGAACGGGTGTGCGGCTAGGTAGCCCCTAGCTTATTTATTCCGGACTCGTCCAGCCGTGTCCGGGGTCTCAAGCGAGCTTTTAATGAAATGATGCCACGTGGACCGGGCATTTTAAGCGTAAGAGACGCGTAATGTGGTATTGCATTGAAGCGGACGAATGCTTCCTGTCCCAGTGATGCTTGATAGCTACTTTTAAATGGGGCGACATGAAAGGTTAGCTTTTCTCGTCGGAAGTTGTCAGGTGACCCGAACACAACTTCTAGTAATAATGAACCTATGCACCTGGCGTAAGGGCCTGGCGCCACTCCTTTGAAGGAAGTGCGGCTATGCCAAATTGTAGTGGGGTTTATCCCGACTTGCGGATTGTGTCCGGATATAGCAGGTTTAAGTCACTGCCGCCGTCCATCAAAACCTGCGTGAATTGCAGTCCGTCTATTATGGGATCCAATGTCAGGGCAGTCTATCCTGCGTTCCGGATACTTCTAGACTAATCCAGATGGTCGAAAGTGATTGGTTTTGACATCCAATCTCGGTGTTCCGCTGGGGTGGACCGTGCGACACTTGTCTTAGCGAGTGCCTTGTTGGTTTTCCGTACTATCACATGAAGTGAGTTTACTGTTTTGACTTCTTGTGGGAAAGTCTTTTGACTTCCGGTGCTCTGCTGGTGGGGTTCGTCATCGTCCTCGCTTGGCGCATCGAGCCCCTTGTGTCTGGCGTTGAGTCTGTCGGACTGTTTAAAAACCCAACAATTTCGGTTGGTATGGTTTGCAGGCCTTCCGGAGGTACTATGGATTTGACATATCCGATCTAGAATTTTGTTTAAATTTGATAGCTCATCGATGTTGTCCTTAAGAGGCAATGTTTTATTGTTTGGCCGCGAGCTTTTGAATCCGGCGTTGACCGCCGTGCCCTTTGGGCTGTTTTCTTTATTCCGGCGCTGATCTTTCCTGTGCCATGATTTTCCGTTTCCATCTCTGATCTCGGATGTACTCGGGTCGCTGGTGCTGATTCTTGCTAGCCAGCTGTCTTCTCCTGCGCAAAAGCACGTCATGAGGCTTGTTAGCGCGGCCATTGTTCTTGGCTTCTCTTGGCCGAGGTGTCTGGCGAGCCATTTGTCTCAGACGTTGTGTTTAAAAGCTGCTAAGGCTTCCGCGTCCGGACAGTCGACTATTTGGTTCTTTTTGGTAAGGAACCTGTTCCAGAATTTGCGCGCTGACTCTCCGGGCTGTTGGGTTATATGACTCAGATCGTCTGCATCCTGAGGGCGGACATAAGTCCCTTGAAAATTTGCTCTAAACGCGTCCTCAAGCTCTTCCCAACTTCCAACAGTGTTTTCTGGGAGGCTTTTGAGCCAATGCCGAGCTGGCCCTTTGAGCTTGAGGGGTAGGTATTTTATGGTGTGGAGATCATCTCCTCTAGCCATGTGTATGTGTAGTATGTAATCTTCTATCCAGACTCCGGGGTTTGTTGTGCCGTCGTATGCCTCTATGTTTATGGGTTTGAACCCTGCTGGAAATTCATGATCCAGCACCTCATCGGTAAAACATAGCGGGTGTGCGGTGCCCCTGTATTTGGGTGTGCCGCTGTCTTCGAACGCTTGTCGTGTTGTTTTACTTCCTGGGGCCCTCTTTTTTGGCTCGTAGATGGACCTAGTTGGGCACTCCGTTTTCCCAGGATCATAAGTCGGCTTGCGTGCGGCGCCGCTTGTCGCTTTTGGCCTGTCATCTGGCCGTCTATCCGGCCAGGCGGCCTCTTTATTTTTTGACTGTGAGGGCTCTATGGCTTCCTCGTCAAATTCTGGCAGCAGCTTGCGCTTCGGGTAGCTCTTTGTTTGATGGCCATTGCCATATTTGTCTGCGGTCTTGAGTACTTTGCTCCACTTCATTCTGAGTATGTCTTCCGCTGTTTTGAGCTTCCGTTTTTCCTTCTTCAAACTTCTTGCAGTTGCGACGAGTGTTTTGTGAAGGTTCTTATGCTCCGGTGGTTTGTCCGGACTGTTGATTGCTCCGTGAAGGGGTTGATTATCCGGTTCGTCCTGTTCGGATGATTGCTTGGTTGTATGTTCGTCGTCCGCTGGTTTGCCCTGCTCTATCGCTGGGTCGTTAGGAATGCTGCTTTGATCGAGGCGGGACTTAGGGCGGCGTCTACGTCGCCGTTTTGGTTGTTTATCAGCACGATTATCCTCTGCCGCGTCCCGTTGTTCCTCGTTATAGCTTCCCTTTGGGGTGTCCACCATATATATGTCATGTGACGAGGTGGCCTTCCAGTGCCCTGTAGGCGCTGGTTCTTGATCGTCTCCGGCATCGTCGTCCGTACCGTTGATGTCTTCGGAGTCGTAGTTTAGCACGTCGGTTAGATCGTCGATGGTGGCTACGAGTGGGTGGTGGGTGGGCTTTGAATTTCTTCATTATCCGCGCCCCGACCATCCTGGCCGTAGTTCGGCCAGGGCTCTCCGGATAGCGAGAGATGCTTCAGCAAATTTAAGATATCGCCGAAGGGTGAGTGCTGAAAGGTGTCCGCATCGGGGAATTCCATGATCGGCGCCCAGTCGGATCCGACTGGCAAGGGCGCAGGAGGTTCGGAGTCCGGTAGGGGTCCGGCACCTCGGAGTCATGAGCTTTATGCGGGACAAGGTAAGTGTTCGGCTCCATCGCCGTAGAAGTTGCAGCTCCCGAGGCGGTGTCCAGCCATCCGTCCTCGATCTGAGCGATCGGCTCCGGACTATGGGTCGGAGCGGATTCGTGTGCGGCCTCCAAGGTGCTGTCCGGCGGCAGAGTTAGGTCGTGCCCATCGTGACAGCGCGGCACGCTCGGCTATGGCTCAGATCCATCGAAGATCAAGTCCCCGCGGATATCGGCCGTGAAGTTTAGGCTTCCAAACCTGACCTGACGGCCAGGGGCGTAGCTTTCGATCTGCTCCAGATGGCCAAGTGAGTTGGCCCGCAGTGCAAAGCCTCCGAATACGAAGATCTGTCCGGGGAGAAAAGTCTCACCCAGGACTGCGTCGTTGTCGATTGAAGAGGCCATCAAGCCTATCGGTGATGACACAGAGGAACTCTCAATGAAAGCACCAATGTCGGTGTCAAAACCGGCGGATCTTGGGTAGGGGGTCCCGAACTATGCGTCTAGGCGGATGGTAACAGGAGACAAGGGACACGATGTTTTACCCAGGTTCGGGCCCTCTTGATGGAGGTAAAACCCTACGTCCTACTTGATTGATATTGATATTGTGGATGTTTACAAGAGTGGATCTACCACGAGATCAAGGAGGCTAAACCCTAGAAGCTAGCCTATGGTATGATTGTAAGGGTTGTTGTTGTTCTACGGACTAGAGCCATCCGCTTTATATAGACACCAGAGAGGACTAGGGTTACATAGTCGGTTACAATGGTAGGAGATCTACGTATCCGTATCGCCAAGCTTGCCTTCCACGCCAAGGAAAGTCCCATCCGGACACGGGACGAAGTCTTCAATCTTGTATCTTCATAGTCTTGGAGTCCGGTCGATGATGATAGTCCGACCGATGATAGTTCGGCTGATGATGGTAGTCCGGCTATCCGGACACCCCCTAATCTAGGACTCCCTCAGGGGTGATTAGACTAGTTGACCAAATAAAAATTAAGCCTTTTCCCAATTTTAGTTTTTGGCAGATTTTAGCAATCTTAGCACAAGTCAACCAATCTTCACACAATTCAAGCAAGCATGCAAAGAGTATATGAGCAGCGGAAATTAAAGCATGCAACTTGCAAGAATGTAAAGGGAAGGGTTTGGAGATTTCAAACGCAATTGGAGACACGGATGTTTTTGTCGTGGTTCCGATAGGTGGTGCTATCATACATCCACGTTGATGGAGACTTCAACCCACGAACGGTAATGGTTGTGCGAGTCCACGGAGGGCTCCACCCAAGAAGGGTCCACAAAGAAGCAACCTTGTCTATCCCACCATGGCCGTCGCCCACGAAGGACTTGCCTCACTAGCGGTAGATCTTCACGAAGTAGGCGATCTCCTTCCCCTTACAAACTCCTTGGTTCAACTCCACAATCTTGTCGTAGGCTCCCAAGTGACACCTAGCCAATCTAGGAGACACCACTCTCCAAGAAGTAACAAATGGTGCGTTGATGATGAACTCCTTGCTCTTGTGCTTCAAATGATAGTCTTCCCAACACTCAACTCTCTCTCATAGGATTTGGATCTGGTGGAAAGAAGATTTGAGTGGAAAGCAACTTGGGGAAGGCTAGAGATCAAGATTCATATGGTAGGAATGGAATATCTTGGCCTCAACACATGAGTAAGTAGTTCTCTCTTAGAAATAGCATGATGGAAGTGTAGGCTTGTTCTGATGGCTCTCTCCACAAATGAAGAGGAGGTGGAGGGGTATATATAGCCTCCACATAAAATCTAACCGTTACACACAATTTACCAATCTCGGTGGGACCGAATTAACAAACTTGGTCGGACCGATTTAGTAAACCATGTGACCGTTAGGGTTTTCGGTGGGACCGAAATGCAACTCGGTGGGACCGATATGGTTAGGGTTAGGGCATAACATAATCTCGGTGAGACCGATTACACAAACTCGGTGAGACTGAATTTGGTAATTAGCTAACCTGAGAGTTGGTCAGGCAAACTCGGTGGGACCGATTACTCAAACTCGGTGGGACCGATTTTGGTAATAAGTTAACCAGAGAGTTTGCATTGTAATCTTGGTAGTACCGATTGCTCAAACTCCGTAGGACCAATTTTGATAATGGACATACACAGAGAGATTACAATCCCATATCGGTGAGACCAAGATCCCTATCGATGAGACCGATTTTCCTAGGGTTTGTGGCGGTGGCTATGACATCTGACCTTGGTAGCGCCGGATAGAAAGAATCGGTGGGGCCGAGTTTGGCTTTAGGTTTAGGACATATGTGTGGATGTGGGAAAGTAGTTGAGGGCTTTCGAGCATATCATTAAGCACTATGGAGCAAGAAACTCATTAAGCAACACCTCATCCCTTCTTGATAGTATTAGCTTTTCCTATAGACTCAATGTGATCTTGGATCACTAAAATATAAAATGCAGAGTCTTGGTCTTGAAGCTTGAGCCAATCCTTTGTCCTTAGCATCTTGAAAGGGTTTCCACATCCTTTAGTCCATGCCACTCCATTGTTGAACTTGTCTGAAATATGCTAGATAAAAGTGTTAGTCAAACAAGAGATATGTTGACATTAATTACCAAAACCACCCAGGGAGCACTTGTGCTTTCAATCTCCCCCTTTTTGGTAATTGATGGCAACATACATCAAAGCTTTAGATAAAGATATAGAGAATAGTAAGCAAAGCTTTGGAAAGACATGCAACAAGCATAGGCTCCCCCTACATGTATGCAATCATGCGAATATGGAATATAGAAGCATGTGAGAGCATAACCATGATAGAGTAGGCAATGTGTTACATGTATCTTGGCCATATGCATCAGAGTGAAGAATGTTAAAAAAAATACTTTCATCTCATGAGTCCTTCTTGCAAACAGTATGTACATCAGCAAGAATTCCTCATACACATGATTGTGATGCATATACTTACCTTGTGGTCTTGAGTTGGCTTAGGATGGAATGAACATGTGTAAACAAGGTTAGATAACACGGATACACCTACTAGCCAGAGCAAATAGAAGAAACCACAAGAATACCAAGACTGGGATGACATGTAGAGAGTGAGTACCAAGTACCACATTGAATTAGACATGTCCCCAAAGGTAAAGATATGAAATGAAATGAAATGATTTCTTTCCCTTAGATGTCTTGCTCCCCCTGAACCTAGCATGGGATACTGGGAGAAGATAGGGAACAGAAAATCCGAGCTGAAAGGAACAAATGAACAGAGCAAATGCAAATAAGCACATAAGAACATGTCTTTCCCCTCAAGAAGGCATGTGGCATCTCTCCTCTTGAACACCAAGCATCTAGGATCCTTGAGAATTACTCTCTTCTTGAGTATTCTCTCCCCCTGGAGATCTCTCTCTCCCCCTGTGGAAGTGATACTCTCTCTCCCTTTGGAAGTGATAAGCTTGGATGTGATCTCTCTAAGTGATAAGCTTTGATGTGATCTGTCTCTCCCCCTTTGACATCAATTTCCAAGAAGGGCCTTCTGGACTTTGTCGTGAATGGGTTTGATCCTTGAGTCACAGTACAAAGCACTGATAAAAATGTGATGCTTGTAGAGGACAAGATTCATTGAGTGGAGTTGGATCATAAGTAAAGATGAATAAGTGGCAAAGTGTTTTTCCTGTTGTGAAGTCGGTGGCACCGAGTGGTATGATTCGGTTGCACCGAAAGGATTCGGTTGGACCAAACTTAACAAACCGGTGAGACCGAGTTCATCACAGAGAAAACACTTGTCACCTCAGCTAACTAGACTAGTAAGATCTCACAATGATTTGCAAGGAATTAATTAAATGATATGCAATGAATTTGATGCAGGAAAATGCAGAACAAATAAGAAAAGAAAGAAATCTAGATGAAGTTTTTTTGAAAGGGGAAACAAATATGCATGAGCACATAAAGGAACATGAGAGAACTTCATCTAGAGATGGTCGGCGACAAAGTCACCTATGTTAGAGTAGATTGACTTAGGAGTGAATTGAGATCACTTGATCATAGGTAATACTCATCGTTTAAGCTCAAAATGGGGTTACCATTTTTTGTTAAGAATCTTGATGTATTCACATCTTGTCGAGTTGCTTTAGCTCATGACTCAGAGTAAAGCTTCTCTAAGATGAAATGACATACCTCGGGTGGTGGTGTTGATCATGTAGTTGAACTTGTGTGGGTTGCTCAAGGTTGATGTAGCTCATCAAGAGTTGGGAGCACCACTTGGAATTTGAGTTCATCTTCCTACATGGTTAGTTCTTGCAAGGAAGAGCACTTGTGTATCCAAAATGACTATCTTGAAGCTCAATAATAATTTTTTCAAAGGATATGTTCGAACTGTTTCGTGCTTCCTTGTCTTCAACCACCATAGCGTAGAGACTTGGTGATGTAGAGATTGCTCAAGATATGATGTGGGGACCAAGACTCATAAGTCGAGATCACCGAATGCACGTGTACAGTGATCCCAGAGATCAATGCTCACTGAACACACAGAAGCTGAATAACAAGAGTCTTACATCCATACATACCGTTTTACACAAGTAGGACCATTATGGTTAAGTCTTGAGTGTATCATCGCAGCAGAAAATCTTCAATAACAACTTGGACCCATGCCATCTGCCTTAACCCTACAGGCATTCTGATTGGGAAGCGTCCTAGCTCACACGATCGTCACCAAAGTCTCTTCTTCATATACCTGCTCTTTCAAGCCTGGCCAAGTAAATAGCCAGGGACAAGCCAGTGAGTACGTTTGAATGTACTCGCAAGCAACCCAAGAGTGATAACAAAATAATTATGCAAGGCTCTGCTGCTGAATTGGCATTTTTGCGGAAAGCTAGTTTTCTCATGCAGGTATGATCAACATTTATCAAGGACATGAATGTGTCTGCAACAAGTATCAGGAGGTTACAGACATCAACATCGTGAAAGAGTTATAAACAACTCATGCTCAAGCTCATCGTGACTTCCTCACGAGCCGCATCATCAATATCACCAAACTGTGTTGTTTTTCAGAAACATATGGACGTAGCCCAAGAGCGGTTATCCAACTGTCCTTGACTGTGGACATGGCTATTCGAATAGTTTTACACTCTGCAGAGGTTGCACACTTTACCCACAAGATCCGGGGAACTTCCGTGTCATCCACGACCCGCGATACCTCAAGTACCCGGGGTAAGCACCCGATCACTACCTTTCCCTAGACGACACTAACGTGGAGTCCACTCGATTGGTAGTAACCCCCGTGCCTAACATTTCACATCATAAAGTTGTGGAGCCTCGCTCCCATATTCATCACATACCACAAGCACGGGGTACCAACGGTGTGTCCGGTGCCCTGTGAAAACAGTCATGGCCGCCCTACCTGGCATGACCCCGTCCTGAGAGAGCGCACCAACAACTCTCCAGTCACTAGTAATGCGGGCTCCAAGCTAGTATCGGTCTAGGTAATCAATAATGCCCTTTCCCATATAAGGGTAGAGTGGTTGCGCATATAAGGTTGGAATAACAATCGCAACTTAAACCAATCCATTTTGAAAACAACGCACACTTGCCTCGGTACACAACTTCGTCATCAAGTGGCTACCCAACTCATCATCTCCCCCGGGCATAAGTGGCACCCGATGGGGTTTTCAAAAAGTCCTTTGAAAATACTTTGTCTCCTTCACCATGCATATACCCGTCCCTTTTTGCGTAGCATCTACTTTAGCATCCTATCTACTCCTGTCGGCATAACCCTCATAAGAAGGTAGGGTCGTGCATAATGCAAGTATCAATGAGGAAGTACGGTGGCAAACCATCAAAGGGGTTACCACCTCATCATTATTCCGCTGCAACAACAATATGGTGCCATATGACATGCATAAAAAGGGTTTCATAGACATGGTCAAAGGGCTGCTTGCCTGGTTCATCAGTCTTGAAATCTCTGGTCCTTCTCCAAATACTCCGTCTACTTCGTCAACTAACGCCGGAAACAATCACAATAAGCAACACAACAAGGCAGAACGTAAAAGTGCTCTAAAAATATGAGTTGGACTTTTCTAGGATACCTCTGGTCATATGAGGGATGACCAAAGTGGTTCCATTAGGATTTGATCAATGGACATCTCTAAACATTTCAATATGATGGAATCAAGGGATTAATGGGTTTGCAAGAAGTGTACAGAAACATTATTTTCAAAAATGAGCAGAGGCACCCATTTAACAAATGATGATTTTAGAAGCATCTAGGAACTGGTTTCACTGGATTTGGAGTTCAAATGATTTCTCTATGAATTTGCAAAGTTGGCTATACATGAAGAAATAGACCATTATTTGAGGTGGTAGAGAAAGTATTAGTAAAAATGTTCAAAAATTAAGTTTTGAATTTATAAACATCTAGGAATTTGAATCATGGAATTTGGATAAAAAATGGGCTCTCTGTGATTTTCTAAAGTTCACTACAGAATGGAAAAACGAGATTTTGATGAATGTTTGTGAAGAAAAAGTTTCTGGAAAAATGTGCATGTTGCACCAACAGGTAGATCATGAATTTATGAGTTACCAGAAATTTGAATAATCCAATTTGGAGGTGATATGAATATTCTATGGATTTTACCAGTCCACAGAAAAAGAAAAAGAGAAGGGATTTACCTAAATGGGCTGGATCTAGGGAGGCAGCTGCGTGCACAGGGCGAGAATTAGCGGGGCAGCGCAATGGGCCTGGCCCAGCCTCTCGCGCATGCCCGCTGGGAGGCCACGTCGAAGGCGGCTTCGCGGGGGTATGCCTTCGCGCAGAGGAGGCGGATCCAGCCGAAGCCGTTTCTACTTAAACGGACGGGCCCGCCTGCTGGGTCGCTGATGTGCGGGACCTAGCAGCAGGTCATCTTCCACCTCCCGCACACATTCTGGCCGCGAGGAGGAGCGGCTCCCGCCGGCGATTGCCGGGGCTACAGGGCTTCTCCGGCGACGCCCCGCCCACCGGCGTGCTCAGGAGACCACGCCGCACCCATCCATGTGCTACACGTATGCTGAGGATGGCTGTAGTGGCGACGGCTTGGGTGGTGGCGGAGGGGCCATCGACCATCTTTGGCCGTGAGCGCTTGGCCTTCTCCGGGCAAATGGAGGAGATGGAGGACCTTGCGATGATGGTGGAGGTGTTCTAGTGCGGTCTAGGGGGTTGGAGGAGGAGTGGTGGGTGCGAATTTAGGCGGAGGTCGGCGGCATTGCTCCGGCCATGGAGGTGCAAGGAGGGCACGAGGAGGGAGGTGGGTTGGTCCAAGGGGTGCACGGAAGGGAGAGAGAGCCGAAGGAGTGGAGAAGAGGCTTGGGGGTGGCCTTAAATAGCCGTCCCGTGGCTCACCGTGGATGCGGCGCACGGGGGCCGTGGCAACTGCTCGGGCGGCCAGGGGAGAGAGCGAGGGGTTGTCTTCGGTACTCGTGGGGGTGGTGTAGAGCGCCGGGAAGGGAGAGAGGGAGTGGGGACGAGTCTGAGGCATCGCGCGTGTGAGGCTGCCCATTGGAGCTCTCGGGCGGCCGGTGCGCATGCGAGAGGAGGCAGCAGGAGGAAGAGAGAGGAGGGGGGCAGCACGGTGGCGTGTTGCGGACATCTAGGAACATCGACTGGCGCGAGGGGGAGGCTTGAGGTGGTCGAGGGACGCGGCATCAACGGTCGAGAGCACGCTGACGTGCTCTAGAGCGCGCAAATGGCCGGCACCTGCGGCTTTTCCTCGCGTCCTCACGCGCCCACTTGTGTCTAATGGCTGCACAGGGGAGTAAACAATGTGGGAAAATGCATTGGATTCCTTGGGGCTCGCCAGGAGTGAGAGAGAGATGAGAAAGGGAGGAAAAAGTGGCTGTCCAGAGAACAAAAATGGATCCCTGCCCCCCTTCATCATTGCCTCTCGGGCAGGGAAGCACACCAGAGGTAGAGGGGGACCAGGAGGGGCTGTGGTAGAAAGGATAACTCTTGGAGATTAGTGGAAGGGGTTAAAACATGAATTTTGAGATTCTGCCAGAAGGTGTTTGATGTTGGTTTGGGCAATAAGATGATTTCCATTTGTCATGAGGCTCCACAGGGTGAAATGGCGCATATAATTAGGGCCTTCCACCCATTTTTAGCTCATTTGGGCAAAATTGCCAATGCAACTTTTGTAAACCCTAGAAATCAATAGAAATGGACTTCCCAAGATTTAGTCATGCATACCTATTCTCCTTGATGCACCACTTGGTGTAGTGTCATCATTTGAGATTCTGAACATGTCCACAAAAGTTTAGATGAAAAGGATAAAGTTGCCAATGTAGAGTTGTTCAAATTTGGTTCTGGGCAGGAAGGATTTTGGGGCACTTTGATCAAGTTAACTTGTTCTCCAACTTGTGCCACTTGGTCTAGATGATTTATTAGACCATTTTAGCATGTGGACCAATCTTGAGAGTATTTGGGCAAGTTTGCTAATGCAAAGTTGTTCAAACTTGGAAAAGGGTAGAAATAGTTTTGAGAGGGTTTCATGGGGTTATACTATTCTCCATGACATGAGGCTTGGCCAGATCATCAAATATGTCATATGTGACATGCTAGAATTTTCTTGGAATTTTTGGGGAATAATTCCTTTGTAAATATTTCAAAAGCTTGAAATATCCAGAAAGGGTTTTTGAGGGGTTTGACCAATATTTTGAAAATGACCATGTGTTGAAACTCATATATATGGACAATATATGTCCACTGAGTTTCCCTAAATTAACACAAATATTTTTAAAGCATTAAAATAATTTAACCTATTAAATGCCATTTCTGGTCTAAAGAAAAATCCTTTAAATAAAATAATAAAATAACTTTTAAAAAATATATTTTCTGGTTTTTGGGAGTCCTATACCTAATAGGTTTCAAATATACTCTTTGAAATATTTTTCATACCCCAAATCAAGTACTTGTAGTGCAACCTTAATCCAGGGGTTTTTGGAAAACTAAATTTAGAAAAATACTTTTTAGCCAAATTATTTTTATAAGAAAATTCTATACTGTACTATACACATGGCATGATCATTTGGCAGAAGTTTTGGATCAAGGAGATGAAGTATAGGAGTTGGAGGATTTATTTGATTTTTAGAGCACTTGCAAACAACAGACAAAATCCAATCAAGGTAAAGTCCAAAACACACAAAAGTTTTTGTCAAACCACATTTTATCATTATTTATTACTTTAAGTGTTGTGCCATGAAAATCAGGGTGTGACAGACCTACCCCCTTACAAGAATCTCGTCCCCGAGATTCCCAGACTAGGCGCGGAAAGGAGTATGGAAACTTGGAGCTAGGGTAGTCTTCATGTCCTCATACTGCTTCTGCTTCCGAGTGGTGCTCCATTGAAGCTTGAAGTACTTGATGATGTGGCTTTGTGTATGACGCTCTTCTTGATCCAGGTTGCTAATGGGTAGCTCGTGGTAGGTTAGATTGGGCTAGGGGTCGATGGCTCGGTGGTCAATGCCCTCGTAGAGATCGGGCAAGTTAGGAACTTGGAAACACTTCCGGGGTTGTGATGCATGGAAAGCATTGTGCACATCAGGTAGCTCAGGTGGCAACTCCAGCTGGTAACTATCTTCTCTTCGTCTCGTAGTGATCTCAGAGGGGGTTGTTACATCTTGGAGTGATCTCGAAGGGGGCCGATGAATCTTGATGTGGGTTCCCTTGTCATGGAAATGCTTGGTTCCTTGGAGAGAAGTGGCTTGCAGATACACCTGGTCTTCGACGCGGGGGTTTACTTCTTAACGATGGTGGTTGGTGTAGTTCTTCCTCCTAGACATGACGGTCTTCAGATGTTCCTTGACCAGCTCAACGATTCTTCTTTCGTCTTCGGGTAGACAAGTATGTCATCAAAGAAAGATGGCAACTAACTTGTCCAAGCACTCCATGAAGTCTATGGGGTACGTAAAGTGGGTTGAGGCATTGGTGATGGTCACGGTTGAGTATTGGCCAAGGTCTTATCGATCTAGAGCCAAAGCCCAAGGTCAGGATCCGACCATGTTGTGGCTTGGTAGGGCGTAAGGGTTTCAAGGATTCTAGTGTGCGAGTGAATGTTTATCATCCCATCCTTGAGCACAATTTCTGAGATGCCAATACTTCTACCTAGTCTTCACCTCATATTACCAAGTTTTTGTCAAACCACATTTTATCATTATTTATTACTTTAAGTGTTGTGCCATGAAAATCAAGGTGTGACATATGAGTAGGTTACAATCTCATGGAATTTGATTCAATCAAGTACCAACATGGGTTAGATAACATGCAAGGTGCAAATATATCCAAGACATAAGATTTTCATCATAAGAAGAATATCAAGGATTAGTCATAAGCTCATGTCTTGCATGTATCCAATGGAGTTTCTACTCCAAGTTTGAAGCATCAATGATGTTCAATTCTCCTCTCAACCTGCAAAACACTTTCTCATCAAGAGGTTTGGTGAAAATATCTGCTAATTGCTTTTCGGTGCGAACATGCTTAAGATCAATGTAACCCTTAGCAACATGATCTCAAATGAAATGATGACGAACTTCAATATGCTTAGTTCGAGAATGTTGCAAAGGATTATGAGCAATTTTGATATCACTTTCATTGTCACAAAGTAATGGAACATGTTTCACATATATCCCATAATCTTTAAGAGTTTGGGTCATCCAAAGTAATTGAGCACAACATGAACCAGCGGCAATGTGGACTAAGGATACCGAGTTTTGTTTCTTGTAAGACCAAGACACAAGAGATCTACCAAGAAATTGACAAGTACCTGAAGTGGACTTTCTATCAACCTTGTCTCCGGCATAGTCCGAGTCGGAGTAGCCAACAAGATTGAAAGAGGCCCTCTTAGGATACCAAATGCCAAAATTTGGCGTATGGATTAAGTATATCACTATCCTTTTCACAACCTTAAGATGACATTCTTTAGGAGCAGCTTGATATCTTGCACACATGCACACACTTAGCATAATATCGGGACGTGAAGCACACAGATATAACAATGAACCAATCATAGAGCGATAAACCTTTTTATCAACCGGTTCATCGTCTTTGGTCAAATCAAGATGTCCACTAGTAGGCATGGGTGTAGGTATACCTTTGCATTCTTGCATATTGAACTTCTTGAATAAGTCCTTAGTGTACTTTGTTTGAGAGACAAAAGTACCTTCCTTAGTTTGCTTGATTTGCAACCCAAGAAAGAATTTGAGTTCACTCATCATTGACATCTCAAACTTCTCCGACATTAGCTTTACAAACTTCTCACTAAAGTGAGGGTTAGTTGATCCAAATATAATATCATCAACATAAATTTTGCATACAAATAATTCTCCATTAACCGTTTTAGTACAAAGTGTAGAATCAAATTTACCAATTTCAAATCCTTTTTCAAGAAGAAACTTAGTTAAGCATTTGTACCAAGCTCTAGGAGCTTGTTTAAGACCATAAAGAGCTTTGCGAAGTTTATAGACATGATTGGGTTTCTTAGGATTGATAAAGCCGGGAGGTTGTTTAACATAAACTTCCTCCTCTATTTCACCATTTAGAAAAAGCACTTTTAATGTCCATTTGGTACAAGGTGATATCATGGTGATTAGCATAGGCAAGTAAGATGCGAATGGACTCAAGTCTAGCAACGGGAGCATAAGTGTCACCATAGTCCATACCTTCGACTAGTGTGTAGCCTTGGGCAACGAGACGTGCTTTGTTGCGAACTACTTGTCCATCTTCATCTTGCTTGTTGCGAAACACCCATTTGGTACCGATGATGTTGTGGTTGTTGTCGGGCTTCTCAACCAATGTCCAAAATTGATTTCTCTCAAAGATGTGTAGCTCTTCATGCATAGCATTTTTCCAATTCGGATCTTCCAGTGCTTCTTTAACCTTCATAGGTTCAATGCTAGAGATGAATGAATAGTTTTCACAAAAGTTAGCTAAACGAGTTTTAGAGCGAGTGATTCTCCCGGTTTGAATATCATTGTAGATTTGCTCGACGGGATGGTCCTTAGCAATTCTTGCTCGAACTCGTGAAAGCTTTTGCTTGGGTCTTGGTTGAACATATTATTCATCTTGTTCTTCTTCTTCTTGGCCTTCTTCATTATTGGCGTTGTCATTCTCTTGTCGTGGTGGAGAAGGAGGTTGTTGACGTTCTTGATGTACTTCCTTGTTTTCTTCATCTTGTTGTGTCCCACTTGTGGATGCTTCCATATCAAATCTTGGTTCACCTTGTTGTGAAGTAGAACCTTCCACTTGGACTGACGAGGTACTCTCCTTCACCTCCGTTGGATGAACCTTGCCAATAGACAAGTCTTGGATTGCTTCTGAGGGGTCTTTGTCTGCTACATCAATTGGAAATTGCTCTACTTGCGAGCCGTTAGATTCATCAAACTTCACATCTACAGTTTCTTCAACCTTTCGGGTGAAATTGTTGTAGCCACGGTATGTGTGAGAGTTTGAGCCATAACCAAGTAGGAAACCTTCATGAGACTTAGGAGCAAATTTAGAACGGCGATGCTTATCAAGAATGTAGCACTTTGAGCCGAATACTCGAAAGTATCCAACTTGGGGTTTGTTACCGATGAGGAGCTCGTATGTCGTCTTGCCGAGTAGCTTGTGAAGATACAAGCAATTTATTGCATGACAAGCTGTGTCAACCGCTTCTGCCAAAAAGTGCTTCGGCGTCTTGTACTCATCAAGCATCGTTCTCGCCATTTTGATGAGCGTCCGGTTCTTCCTCTCAACAACTCCATTTTGTTGAGGTGTGTACGTAGCCGAGAACTCGTGAAATCCCTTCTTCGTCAAGAAAGGTGTCCACATTTTCGTTCTTGAACTTCATTCCATTGTCGCTGCGAACCTTCTTGATCTTCACTTCAAACTGATTTTGAGCCTTCCTGGTGAAGTTTTTGAAGATCTTTTGGACCTGCGATTTGTCATTGAGAAAGAACACCCACCTAAATCTTGAAAAAGCATCAACTATAACTAGACCAAAAGAATTTCCACCGAGGCTTTTGTAAGCGTTGGGACCAAAGAGATCCATGTGAAGTAGCTCAAGTGGCCTCCTTGTGGTCATGATGTTCTTCACGGGATGCCTTCCTCCAACCTGCTTACCTACTTGACAAGCACTGCAAAGTCTATCCTTATCAAATATGACATCGTTAACACCAAGGATATGATTTCCTTTATAAGATTGTCAAGGTTTCTCATGCCAACATGACCTAGTCATCTATGCCATAACCAACCTTTAGAGGATTTAGCAATGAAGCAAGTTCTAGGTTGAGCCTTTTTAGTGAAATCAACAATGTAAAGATCACCTCTATGTATACCGGTAAAGAACATTTTATGATTGTCTCTACGAAACACTTGGCAATATACTTCAGTAAATAGGACATTGAAACCAATATCAGCAAGTCTAGATACTGAAAGTAAGTTGTAGACAAGAGATTCAACGAGCATAACATTCTGAATGGAGCTATCATGTGATATGGCCACCTTACCTAGGTAAACCACCTTACCCTTTGAGTTGTCACCGAAAGTGACATACTTTCGAGGATCATCATTTTCAGCAAGCTCACGAAACATGTCTTTATCTCCGGTCATGTGATCGGTACATCCACTATCAAGGACCCATTCCTTTCCTCCTGCCATATATCCCCGAAGATTTGCCATAAGACCAAAGTGTCTCATCGCATCATCAAGATCAAAGTCGTCATCATCATTCTCATCATAGTATCCATGTTCAACATCGTCATGTGGTGGATCAATTCCTAGTGAGAGTGATTCATTAGTATGAGTTTGACAATAATCTCCTCTATGAATTCTAGTAGCTGGAAATGACATCGCTAATAATTCCAACATTTCCTTTGGCAGCATAAGATTTGTAAGTTCAAATAGACAGTTGGCAAACATAGGATCATTGGAATTCATCTTGCTCAAGGCAATAGACTTATGAAGAATTTCATCCAGATTTTTCAAGGAATAAATAGGAAATCGTTCCTCAAGAAATTTCCATATAGTGTAGGCACACTCAAGAGTAGGCAGATTTCCAATCAAGTTTCAAGGAAAATCTCTAGTGATAAGATTAACAGTTCTAACATTTCTAATCATGTCAATCGACTCATCAAGGGTAGGATGCATAGGATCAACATAAGGTGCACAAGGACTAGCAATGTACTTGTTCAAATGATATTGATTGAAAATTACAAGCATCTCATTTTTCCACTCATGAAAATACTCTCCATCAAGTATAGGCACTCTATGTCTAAGACTACCCAAAGTAGACTCATCCATATTCCTCCAATGGTGATTAAACCAAAGCACTGGAGACCAATGCTCTGATACCACTTGTAGGACGTTGAGAAGAAGTGTAAGTAAGTCTAGAGGGGGGGGTGATTAGACTACTTGACCAAAAGCCTTTTCCCAATTTTAGTTTTTGGCCGATTTTAGCAATCTTAGCACAAGTCAACCAATCTTCACACAATTCAAGCAAGCATGCAAAGAGTATATGAGCAGCGGAAATTAAAGCATGCAACTTGCAAGAATGTAAAGGGAAGGGTTTGGATATTTCAAACGCAATTGGAGACACAGATGTTTTTGTCGTGGTTCCGATAGGTGGTGTTATCGTACATCCACGTTGATGGAGACTTCAACCCACGAAGGGTAACGGTTGTGCGAGTCCACGGAGGGCTCCACCCAAGAAGGGTCCACGAAGAAGCAACCTTGTCTATCCCACCATGGCCGTCGCCCACGAAGGACTTGCCTCACTAGCGGTAGATCTTCACGAAGTAGGCGATCTCCTTGCCCTTACAAACTCCTTGGTTCAACTCCACAATCTTGTCGGAGGCTCCCAAGTGACACCTAGCCAATCTAGGAGACACCACTCTTCAAGAAATAACAAATGGTGCGTTGATGATGAACTCCTTGCTCTTGTGCTTCAAATGATAGTCTCCCCAACACTCAACTCTCTCTCATAGGATTTGGATCTGGTGGAAAGAAGATTTGAGTGGAAAGCAACTTGGGGAAGGCTAGAGATCAAGATTCATATGATAGGAATGGAATATCTTGGCCTCAACACATGAGTAGGTACTTCTCTCTCAGAAATAGGGTGTTGGAAGTGTAGGCTTGTTCTGATGGCTCTCTCCACGAACGAAGAGGAGGTGGAGGTGTATATATAGACTCCACACAAAATCTAACCGTTACACACAATTTACCAATCTCGGTCGGACCGAATCAACAAACTCAGTCGGACCGATTTAGCAAACAAGGTGACCATTAGGGTTTTCAGTGGGACCGAAATGCAACTTGGTGGGACCGATATGGTTAGGTTTAGGGCATAACATAATCTCGGTGAGACCGATTACACAAACTCGGTGAGACCGAATTTGGTAATTAGCTAACCAGAGAGTTGGTCAGGAAAACTCGGTGGGACCGATTACTCAAACTCGGTGGGAACGATTTTGGTAATAAGTTAACCAGAGAGTTTGCATTGTAATCTTGGTAGTACTGATTGCTCAAACTCGGTAGGACCGATTTTGATAATGGACATACACAGAGAGATTACAGTCCCATCTCGGTGAGACTGAGATCCCTATCAGTGAGACCGATTTGCCTAGGGTTTGTGGCAGTGGCTATGACATCTGAACTCGGTGGCGCCGGATAGAAAGAATTGGTGGGGCCGAGTTTGACTTTACGTTTAGGAAATATGTGTGGATGTGGGAAAGTAGTTGAGGGCTTTGGAGCATATCACTAAGCACTGTGGAGCAAGAAACTCATTAAGCAACACCTCATCCCTTCTTGATAGTATTGGCTTTTCTTATAGACTCAATGTGATCTTGGATCACTAAAATATAAAATGCAGAGTCTTGATCTTGAAGCTTGAGCCAATCATTTGTCCTTAGCATCTTGAAAGGGTTTCCACATCCTTTAGTCCATGCCACTCCATTGTTGAACTTGTCTGAAATATGCTAGATAAAAGTGTTAGTCCAATAAGAGATATGTTGACATTAATTACCAAAACCACCCAGGGAGCACTTGTGCTTTCAATGGGCGAAGGCCATTCGCGCACCCTCTATGCAGACCAATCGCTTGATGACTTCGAGTCGATGGCAAGCACCTACAAGCCTCTTAATGAGCCCGAAGTAGCTGCTTGGAATCGGCTCAGCAGGCCACAGCCGGATAATTAAATCCTTCATGGCTAATTCGGCCGCCTTGTGCAGCTCGACCAGCTGCTTCAGCTGATCGGAGAAAGGAACCGGATAATTCGGCGCCAGATACTGCATCCAGAAGAGCTTATCTGCAGTATTCCCCCTTCGGCACAGTAGAATTGGGCGGCATCAGATATGCTGCGCGGCAGCTCCGCAAACACCCTTGTATACATCAAAACTCAAGATTGTCAAATTCGGTTTTCTCAACCCCTATACTTGCTTTTTACAGAAAAAGCGTTACCAGCCGCAATCTTCCTCACCTCCTGGATTTCCTTCAGGGCACCTTGGGCTTCCCCCCGGGCATCACTTGTGGTTTGGCGAGTCTGGAAGAGTTCGGATTCTTTCCCTGTTAAACTCTCCTCGAGGGTCTCACGTTTCTGCACAGCCTCTTGAAGCTCTTGCTCAGCCTCAATAACCCTGGCCTCGTGCTTCTCACGGAGCATCTGCTCCGCGGCTGCTTTCTTCTCGGCTTCGGCCACAACCTTTTTCAAGGCCTCAATTTCGGCTGACGCCCCTAGAGCACATTATCAAAAAATTCTTATCATGCACACTCATCCTTTTGTGCTACATAAACAAGGTTTCTATATACCTTGATTATCCCCCACCTGTCTCTTCACTTGGCCAAATTCTCCTTCGGCCCGCTTCAGACTACGCCTCAGTTCGGATACTTCCGCAGCTTGAGAGGCCGCATTCGCTACAGATGCCTGCTGGTTAAACAAAGTGATAAATATCATCAAGTGAGTCTCCTACGAACCTGTCTGGTTCTCTCTTTCACCGAACAGTGTATCAGGGGCTACTATCTATTCCATGACATTCTCCCAGAAACTCATAAAACATACCTCAAAGCCTCTTATGAGGCTGACACAATATTCATTCATTCCACTCTCAGTAGACTGAATCTTCTCAATCACCGCACCCATGAGGGCACGGTGTTCATCAACGATGGAGGCACCCTCCAGCGCCGCCAATAAAGTACCTGACGCCCCTGGCTGGACAGAGGTGGCCGGTGGATGGGACTCTGGGACCTTTTGGGTCTCTACAATAGTGTCCGGCTTGGGTCCGGATTCAAGATGACCCTCGCCATCGACACCCACGGGATTTTTCTCTCCCATGTAATCGGCCCTAGAAGTATGGCCTCCTGGCGCCGCCTTCACGACCTTCTCCCCCCCCTTCGTGGCCTGGGTCCTTCTAGGACGAAACCTCGGTTTCGTTCCTACATTTGGAGGAAGAGGCCTTCAGGGGTGTCCCGCTCCCCATAGCTTCCGAACCCAGCAGATCCTCTAACGAGGATTGCTCGGCGCGGGGCTTCACCGGACTGAAAAAGAGAAACACGGCTTAGATTAGAATGTGATGCCACGATAAGGCCGGACGCATGAGCCTGTTCGGATTTTATACTTACAAGTTCACCAGGGGCTCGGCCCTGGGATCCCACTCCAGGCTGCTATCGATGGCGCCGGTGGACTCCTCTTGAAGAAGAGTTTTTCCCCTCTTAGGCGAATCAACCTCCAAAGAGCTGGAGGTCGTTCTTTTCTTCTTTCCCCCTGCAGGGGATTCGTCCTCCTCCTCCCCGTCCTCTTCGGAGGAAGAAAGGGCATTAGAGTCTTCGGATTTCGTGTCCGTGGTATCACGGTGATGAAGGCCGCCCCTGGTCTTTTTGGCCTCCTTCTTGGCCTTCTTCTTCGGCGCTTTATATGGCGCCGGGACCAGCATCTTCGTTAGAAGTGGGCCGGACGGTTCTTCTGGTAGAGGGGCAGGACAATAGATCCGCCCCGCCTTCTTCGCCCAACCCTAGGAAAAATGATGGGAAATATGTTGAGTATCTCTCTGAGGATGTACGGACAGAATGTATGAATTATCAGACATTCAGTTGCTTACCGAACTTGCGGGGCGGGACAGTTGATATCTGCGGTCCTCGGTGGAGTCCGGCCACGGTTTGCCGGACTTGAAAAGCACCTTCTAGATGTCCTTGTGAGGAGAGCCAAAGAGCTCTAGGAGGGTCTGGTGCTTGGCCGGGTCGAACTCTCATAGATCGCAAGCTCGGTGTTGACATGGTAGAATCCGGCGAACCAGCATCACCTAGACTACATTGACGAGCTTGATGCTCTTGTCTTCCATGTCTTGGACGCGCGTCTGGAGCTCTGATAGCTCGTCACACAAAGCCCATCTCAGGCCCTTCTCGTGCCATGACGTAAGTCGCAGGGGGCACCGAATCTGAACTCCGAAATGGGGGTCCACTCCTTGCCACGCGGCTCAGTGATGTAGAACCACTGCTGCTTCCACTCCTTGATGGAATCATTGAAAGTCCCTGTCAGCCACGTGACATTGGGCATCTTGCTCACCATGGTGCCTCTGCATTCGGCATGCTCGCCGCTCACTACCTTGGGCTTTACATTAAAAACCTTCAGCCATAAGCCGAAGTGCGGCGGAACGCGGAGAAAGGCCTCGCACACGACTATGAATGTCGAGATGTTGAGAAAGGAATTGGTGATAGATCATGGAAATCAATCCCGTAATAGTACATGACGCGGAGAACAAATGGATGTTGGGAAACCCTAGCCCGCGGACAAACTGAGGGAGAAATACCACCCTCTCATGGGTTTCTTGGGTGGGGACTATATGTCCCGCCGTCGGAGGACGGTGGCCAATTCTCTTGGCCAGATACCCGCCCCCCCGAAGATTTTTGATGTCCTTCTCCCAGGCGGTAGAGGCCATCCACCTGCCTCCTGCTCCAGATCCGGACATCTTCGGGAAGCCTTTTTCGGGCGAAGAAGAGAAACGCGTGGGCACTAGGGCTCGGGCAGAAAGGAATGGATGAATACGAAAGGGTGTGGGTAAAGAGGAAGACTCTCCTCCCCTTACAAA
>NC_041391.1:496893270-496904495 GCF_002162155.2 Triticum dicoccoides | reverse complement strand
CGCCCACTAAAATCGCTTAATCCCCAAACGCCATGTTTGATGGCACGCTTGGGTTACCCACGTCTATATTGATGAGGATCCCGTGATAAGGGGACATGATCTCTGCTTCGTCAAGATGTGCCGATAAAACTGCTTCGCGATATGCGCGGTGGCTGGTTGTGAGAAATGGTTCGAATAATGACCGGACCATAGCATGATGTCATGCTATAAAAAGTTGTCAGCAGATTAGATTTGTGGAATATTATACTCTCCATGATGGAATGTGGAGTTCGTTTTGCAGAGCCGGACACGACCCTTGTGTCTTAAATCTTCTATGGAGCATTCGGAGATGGAACCCGCCTTGCAATGCCGATGACAATCTGCGCGCCGGACTCATCGTAATTGAAGCATGGTTCAGGGCTACTGATGGAGTCCTAGATTAAGGGGTCATCGGACAGCTAGACTATATACTTTGGCCGTACTGTTGGACTATGAAGATACAAGATTGAAGACTTCGTCCCGTGTCCGGATAGGACTCTCCTTTGCGTGGAAGGCAAGCTTGGATATTCAGATATGTAGATTTCCTTCTCTGTAACTGACTCTGCGTAACCCTAGCCCCCTCTGGTGTCTATATAAATCGGAGGGTTTAGTCCGTAGGACAACAACAATCATAATTATAGGCTAGCTTCTAGGGTTTAGCCTCTATGATCTCGTGGTAGATCAACTCTTGTAATACTCATATCATCAAGATCAATCAAGCAGGAAGTAGGGTATTACCTCTATCGAGAGGGCCCGAACCTGGGTAAAACATCGTGTCCCCTGCCTCCTGTTACCATTTTCCTTAGACGCACAGTTCGGGACCTCCTACCCGAGATCCGCCGATTTTGACACCGACAGTCACCCTGACTCAAAACCAGGAGAGATGGAGAGGATCATTGAGCAGAAATTCTATGATCTTGATGTCAAGGTAACTGAGATCCAGTCGGCAGTTGAGCAACTTTAGGAGGAAGTGGAGGAGAAGAAGGGCAAGTCTACTACAGATGCTTTCACTAGAGTGCCCAGGACTCAGAGATCTGCTGCAGTGCATGTTCCAGACACGAACTACTACATCTGCACTAGCAGACACAACTTCGGTACCACCAGCTCCAGCAGCCACTCCACCAGCTCCAACCACATCTACAGACGCTTTCGTCCTTGGAGTCATCTCTACGCCACCTCATGAAGACCAAGCCTGAGAATCATTCAGCACTATGAATTTTTTGAACTTTTTGGTAACTAGTTGCCAAAGGGGGAGAAAATGTATAGATCATAGGCTTCGAGAGAGAGTGTTGCTTTTTTATCTCTCTTGTTTTTGGTTGAACTTCTTGATTGTGTGCTTCTGAGCTACTTGTTTACTTGTTCGATCATGTGTTTGATCATATGCTACCCTTAATGCTTGTTGGATGATATTATCTCTTATATCCTTATATGATCATTCACTTTGCTTGGTGATGAGTGCATGTGTTCAATTATTATCATTTTGAGCACTCCACCAAGATATATGTGACATGAAAGAGTAACCCATGATCCTAATCGATTGTGCATTTGCATTCAAAAGCAAATCTTAAATAATGCACAAATTTAGGGGGAGCTCTTGCTTATCACATACTTCTCAAAGCGACGATGTTTTTCAATCTTATTATCATTTGTCGAAGCTTTGATCTATATGTTGTCATCAATTACCAAAAAGGGGGAGATTGAAAGTGCAACTATCCCTGGGTGGTTTTGGTAATTCCTAACAACATATAGCTCATTGAGCTAATGCTATTTCAAGATAAATATTTCAGGAAAGCTCAATGTTTGGCATGGCATGGATGAGAAACGTGGACCCCTAAAAATGCTAAGGGCAAAAGGATTGGCTGAAGCTCAAAGCACAAGACTCTACATTTTTCATTTTAGTGATCCAAGATCACATTGAGTCCATAGGAAAAGCCAATACTATCAAGAGGGGATGAGGTGTTGCTTAATGAGTTTCTTGCTCAAAGTGCTTAGTGATATGCTCCAAAAACCCTCAACTACTTTCTCACATCCACATATGTCCCAAACCAAAAGTCAAACTTGGCCCCACTGAAACTTTCTATCCGACGCCACCGAGTTCAATTGACATAGCCACTGCCAGAAACCCTAGTCTTTTTAGTCTCACCAATAGGGATCTCGGTCTCACCGAGATGGGATTGTAATCTCTCTGTTTCCCTTCATAATTTTTCGGTCAAACCGAGATGAACAATCGGTACCACCGAGATTGCAATGCAAACTCTCTGTTTCCCTTTTGTAACGTTTCGGTCCAACCGAGATGAGCGAATCAGTCCCACCGAGTTTGCCTGACCAATACTTTGTTTGTCTATTACCAAAATTGGTCTCACCGAGTTTGTGTAATCGGTCTCACCGAGATTACGTTATGCCCTAACCCTCACGATATCGGTCCCACCGAGTTGACATGTCGGTCCCACCGAAATGCCTAACGGTCACATTATGAACTAAATCGATCTGACCGAGTTTCATGATTCGGTCCCACCGAGTTTGGTAAATTGTGTGTAACGGTTAGATTTTGTGTGGAGGCTATATATACCCCTCCACCCACTCTTCATTCGTGGAGAGAGCCATCAAAACATGCCTACACTTTCAAATTTACATTTTTTGAGAGAGAACCACCTACACTTGTGTTGAGGTCAAGATATTCCATTCCAACCACCTCCACCTAAGTTGCTTTCCACTCCAATCATCTTTCCACCAAATCCAATCCTATGAGAGAGAGTTGAGTGTTGGGGAGACTATCATTTGAAGCACAAGAGCAAGGAGTTCATCATCAACACACCATTTGTTACCTCTTGGAGAGTGGTGTCTCCTAGATTGGTTAGGAGTCACTTGGGAGCCTCCGTCAAGATTGTGGAGTTGAACCAAGGAGTTTGTAAGGGCAAGGAGATCACCTACTTCGTGAAGATCTACCCAAGTGAGGCAAGTCCTTCGTGGGCGATGACCATGGTGGGATAGACAAGGTTGCTTCTTCGTGGACCCTTCGTGGGTGGAGCCCTCCATGGACTCGCGCAATCATTACTGTCGGTGTCAAAACCGGCGGCTTGTTACCCATTACGAATTACCTTATCACAAAACTATCTGTTACCGATAATTTCAATGCTTGCAGAGAATACCTTACTGAAAACCGCTTGTCATTTCCTTCTGCTCCTCGTTAGGTTCGACACTCTTACTTATCGAAAGGACTATGATTGATTCCCTATTCTTGGGTGTCATCATTGCGCTCAGGGTGGCGGCCAAGGAGCCCATCTTGGATAGCTCTGAGCTCTTGGCAGTCGTTGGTGTTGTGGCGGTTGCGCTTGGAAGACTTGGGGTGATCGCAACCGCGCTTCATCTTAGGCTCGGCCGCGAGCACTGTCAGGCCCTTGCACTTCACGTCCTTCGCCTTGGCCTTCTTGTCTTCAGGGTCGGTCTCTGCAAGCTCGAGGAGCGAGAGATGGCTTTCCTCTGCCCTCGCGCACCTGGTTTCCATATTGAACATCTCCAGAGCCGAGCACAGATACTCGTGTATGGCGAGCTCCTCTTTCACTTTGACATCTCGAATACCATCAGTGAATGCTGAGATGATGGCCTCGTCCGACACCTTGGGGATCTTGAGGCGAAGGTTAGTGAAGTGCTGCATGTATTTGTGCAAGGTCTACCTGGTTGCTACTTGATGCGTCGTAGGTCGTGCGCACCTGGGGCGCGGTCGCGGGTCCCTTGACAGTTGGAGATGAAGCGTTCACGCAGCTCATCCCAGGAGGAGATCGAACCCACCGGGAGATTCAGGAGCCACGAGCGCGTGGCATCATTGAGAGCCATGGGAAACTAGTTTACCATGACCTTCTCATCGCTGTTCACCGCCTAGATGCTCAGCTCGTAGAGTTGGAGGAACTCGGCTGGGTTAGGGCTATCGTCGTAGCATGGAGGCAGATCCGTCTTGAACTTGCCAGGCCAGACGATGCGACACAGCTCCGGAGTGAACACTCGGTAGCTTGCCATGCTCAAGGGAGCCCACTATGGAGGGGGAGCGTGGTCTTGATGCCCACATGCTACCACCTCGGGTGGCACACGGTCTTGGCACGGAGGTGATGGAAGCGCCCGTGCCTCTCCTTGGGGCCGCTGCACCACCTGGCAGCTTTCTTTGTCCCACGTCCGTGCCCTGTGCGGCGGGTCACACTAGGGGGCCTCATGCCTTGGCTCGGGGACGACATCACGACGGAGAGGAGGAGGAGGCGCAGTGTGGGCCACGTCACCCGCCTGAGGCGGCGGGGATGGCAACGAGCGAGATGGCACAAGAGCCTCTCCAGCGGCGCTGATGAGCTCGGTGATGCGATCCAGCTAGTCCTCGTAGAGGTCATCGACTGGGAAGATGAAGCAGCAGTCGAGGTCAGCAACGAAGTGGCGGTGCGGCCATCACGTCATACGGAAGGCGGCAGCAATGATTCATGCTACTCGTGGGCCACGGGGCTGGTGGCAGCGTTAGTCGTAGCCTCGCGGGTGACGGGGAGTGGTGGGGAGCACCGTTACCCACGGGCGCTATTTGAGCGACGCGGGTGGCCAGGGCTGCCCGACGCTTAGCACGAACTCGACGAGTGTCCGCCATGAGAACGGCAGAGCGGTGGCGAAACAACCGACGAAAGAGGTGCTTCGACACGCCCCTACCAGGCGTGCCAAATGTCAGATTCAGGGCTACGTAGACCCAAGAAAGGTTCAAATTCTGGGGCATGTGCAAAGAACTCAACCTCTTCGACCGGCCAACTCGTCGCTCTCACAGGCTAGCTCGATGAACAGGAAATGAAATGGACTCTGCAGTTTTACCCAGGTTTGGGCCACCTTGCGATGTAAGACCCTACTCCTGCTTTGTGGTGGAGTGGCCTCGCGAGGGGCTGAGGATGAACTAGTATAGAGGAAGAACAACCTCAGGAGGCTCGTTCTTGTGTTGGTTACATCTGGAGAAGTCTCTCTCCTTCCTAAGATGGTGGCTAAGTTATATTTATAGTGGCACCGGTCCTCTTCCTCTAAAACAAAGGCTGGAAGGGATCCCACAATGGCCAATTTTGAAAGGGGACAAGTAGTACATCCTATCTTGACGAAAGGTGGTCTTCGCCTACAAAGCTTCTAGCCATGACATCGTGGTGGGCTCGACAATGACATCCATCCTGCCGTCCTGGCAGTCTTGGTCTTGTTGCACGAGAATGGAAACCATTGGCTGATTCCTCGGACCCCGCGCCTGCTCTTGCCTCCTTAGCACCAAAGAGGAAACCTGCCGCTCTACGCCCGCCCGGCCTTGTTCGTCATGGCTTGCATCACCTCAACCTCATGGGGCGAGCACTTCCATAGGAATCTCCGCTCCTCTAGAGGCCACCTGGCAAGGCCGCTCCCTCCGGAGGTCCTGGTGTCGTCTGCCTCGCGAGGCTTGGCCCCCTCGCGAGGGTCTTGTCTTGTTGATGTTGAAGATGGGTTGTACCAGGCCGCTGATGGAGCCACGCCGTGGGCCGCAGGAAGGCAAGTTTGGGTACCCTAGTTCCCAGAACGCATACACATGTTGGCACGCAAGGTAAGCCATTATAAACGCCTAGCTAATTAAGCATGGCACGGGTAACTATAATCTTTGATTGTCATTGCAAACATGTTTCATTCATAATGAGTTGAATCAAGAACGATGGACTAATCATATTTACTAAAACAAAATTGGCCGAGTTCATACCAGCTTTTCCTCATCTCAATCATTTCATCATATATAGTCATTATTGCCTTTCAATTGCACGACCGAATGGTATGGATAATAATAAGAGTGCATGTGCATTGGACTAAGCTGGAATCTGCAAAATTCATTCAAAGGAGAAGACAAGGTAATATGGGCTCTTTGTTGGATCAACAATAATGCATATGAGAGCCACTCGTAATTTTCATCGTGGTCTTCTCCTCTCTACCCAAAGAAAAGGAAAGAGAAATTCAAAGAAACACACTAAATTTTTTTTGAATTTTTTTTGAAGAAAGTAAAACAAGAACGAGAAAGACTATTTACACGGGAAAGCTCCCAACAAGCAAAAGAAGAACGAGAAATCTTTTTGGGTTTTCTTTAATACTACTACTAAACAAGGTAGGTAAACTAAAAAGAAACTACAACTAACTTTTTGAATTTTCTCAAAGTTTTTCAAACACACAAGAAGAAAGGGAGAAAAAAGAAAATAACTAACATGGATAATACAATGAAAGAGTATGAACACCGACAACTGGAACGAGTGTGTGAACATGAATGTAATGTCGGTGAGAAATGTGTACTCCCCCAAGCTTAGGCTTTTGGCCTAAGTTGGTCTATGCCCATGGATGGCCTGGCGGATAATCAAAGTTGTAGTGCAGGTTGTACTCGGATGCGGCAGCTACTGCCTGAAGGGCTGCAACATGGAGGCGAGCAGCCTCCACCTCCCTATCATACGCGTTCGCCTCCTTCTCCCTGGTTATAAAATATCTCCATTTTACCTAAAAGTTAAAGAAGGCAGGAGCAGGAAGGGTAATGTGGACAGCCCGCTGTCTGTCAAAGATTACTCGGTACAGGAGGGGCTATTCGTTCCTCTCAAGAAACTGGTAGCATACCTTAGCATTATAATCAAGAAAAGCAAGTGGTAACTCAATGTCATTCCAACTTATGGGTACCCCAAGATAATTAGCTAAATGGGTGGCATAAATCCCACCAAAGAAATCTCCATCTTTAGCATTAAGATGCAACCTCCTTGCAATAATAGCCCCCAAATTATATCGTTTATTACCCATTACCTCACACTTGAGGACACTAAGATCCGACGCACAAAGGTGGCTATGATCATGTTTACAATTAATGCATCTACCTAAAAAAAGAGAAAAGTAATGTATGGCAGGAAGGTGAATGCTCCCTATGTTAGCTTGTGTAATATTTCTAGTTTCTCCCAAACTGATGCTAGCAAGGAAGTCATTATATTCAGTTTTGTGAGGCTGACTATGAATGCCCCGTTATGGGATTTTGCATGCATCACTAAAATCTTCTAGGTCCATGGTATATGATTTCTCATAAGGATGAAACAGGACAGAATGAGTTTTGCGTTGCGATGTAAATTTAAATCTTCGCCAGAATGAATCAGTGAGGTGATAGTACTGTCGAGACATATCTGACATGAAGTCCTCTAGGTAAGCATTTCGTACGTACACATCAAATTCCTCCTTGAAACTAGCATGAACCATGAATTCATCCAACGGCCATTCGCAAGGACTTACTGAAGCTTCTCTTGGTTGTTCAAGGTCCGGTTCACGTATCGCGAGCCTTGGGGCTTGCTTCCTTGAGGAACCCCCTTGATATATCTTCCTAAACATTTTTCTTCCTCTGAAAATTTCTGAAGTGTTTTTAGTGACTCAAAATAAAAGTAAACCAAACTCAACAAGATTGATAGCAACTACTCCTACAAGTGTCTAGAGGTTATATCATGCATCAAAACAACTTGGGACCATATAAATTTTACATGCAAGCTCAAGAACAGGGTCACCTTAGAAGCAAAGATTTGCAATATATAAAGCACTAGAACAAAAACTAATTGGACAATTAGAGGAGTCACATACGAAAGAACAATCCCCCAAAACAATTTTGCAAATGGAGCTTTGCACAAGGAGATCGAAAATGGCAGCAAGATGAGCTAGAACACGAGTTTGAGCAACGGGGTGATTTTTCTGGAGGAAGACGAAGTGGATTGGTGCTGGAATAAATGAGGGGGACCCAAGTGGGATCCACAAGGCAGGGGGGCCTAGGGGGTAGGGCGCGCCCTCCACCCTTGTGGTCCACTGCTGTAGCCCCTTGTGTGTTCTCAGTGCCAAAAATCCTTAAATATTCTATAAAAATCATACTAAATTTTCAAGGCATTTGGAGAACTTTTATTTTCGGGATATTTTTTATTGCAAGGATAAATCTAAAAAAAGGCGGATAATAGTATTTTTTTCTTTAATTCCACTAAATAACAGAAAGTAAAAAGTAGGTATAGGAAGTTGTGCTTTCTAAATTAATCCATCTCATGCCCATCAAAAGGAATCCATTAACAAGGTTGATCAAGTCTTATTAACAAACTTCTTTCGAATAACATGAAATCGGAGAATTTTTGAATAACACTAGGTTACCTCAATGGGGATATGCATGTCCCCAACAATAAGAATATCAAATTTATTTTTGATAGTAAGAATAGGGAATTCAAAACCTCCAATAATAATAGTTGCAATTTTTCCAGTAGAATTTATACTACGAACTTAAGGTTGTTTCTTCGGAAAGTGTACCATATGCTCATTACCATTAACATGAAAAGTGATATTACCTTTGTTGCAATCAATAAAATCCCCTGTAGTATTCAAAAAGGGTCTACCAAGGATGATTGACATACTATCGTGCTCGGGAATATCAAGAATAACAAAGTTCGTTAAGATAGTAATGTTTGCAACCACAACAAGCACATCCACACACATACTAATGGGTATAGCAGTTCCTTTATCGGCCATTTGCAAAGAGATTTCAATAGGTGTCAACTTATTCAACTCAAGTCTATGATATAAAGAGAAAGGCATAACACTAACAGTGGCTCCCAAATCACATAAGCAAGTTTTACCATACTTTCTTTTAATGGAGCATGGTATAGTTGGTATTCCTGGGTCTCCTAGTATCTTTGGTATTCCACCCTTAAAAGTGTAATTAGCAAGCATGGTGGAAATTTTAGCTTCCAGTATCTTTCTTTTATTTGTAACAATATCCTTCATATACTTAGCATAAGGGGACATTTTCATAATATCAGTCAAACGCATACGCAAAAAGACATGTCTAAGCATTTCCACAAAGCGCTCAAAATCCTCTTGATCTTTTTTCTTGGATGGTTTAGGAGGAAAGGGCATGGGTTTCTAAACCCATGGTTCTCTTTCTTTACCATGCTTCCTAGCAACGAAGTCTCTCTCATCATAACGTTTATTCTTAGGTTGTGGGTTATCAAGATCAACAGCAGGTTCAATCTCCACATCATTATCATTACTCAATATATTATTCCGTAGCAATTCAGCTTGCTAAATAGCTCATTCCCTGAAAACACAACCAACACAACTATCTAGGTGGTCCCTAGAAGCACCGGTTAGTCCATTATAAAAGATATCAAGTATTTCTTTTTTCTTGAGAGGATGATCAGGCAAAGCATTAAGTAATTGGAGAAGCCTCCCCCAAGCTAGTGGGATCAATTTGCACAAAGTTAAATAATTTTTTAAAGCAGCTTGTTTCTTATGAGCAGAGGATCGCAACAATTTTTTAGGGTAGAGTATTCAACCAAAATTTACTGATTCGACACAAGGGGAGCTAAAGAATATTCTCAGGTATTAGCAGCTGAGTTGTCAATTCAACCACACATGAAAGCCCTAATATCTGTTGCAAAGTTTTTAGTAGAAAAGTAGTATGGAAGTAATGGTAACAGTGGCAAAGGAAACCGTAGTTGTTTTGTAGCAGTTGTAACAATGGCAACGGAAAAGTAACGTAGCAAAGATCAATATGTGAAAAGCTCGTAGGCAATGAATTAGTGATGGATAATTATGTCGGATGGTATCCATCATGCAACCGTTATAACCTAGGATGACATAGAACTAGCTCCAATTCATCAGTATAATGTAGGCATGTATTCTGAATATAGTCATACATGCTTATGGAAAAGAACTTGCATGACATCTTTTGTCCTACCCTCCCGTGGCAGCGGGGTCCTAATGGGAACTAAGGGATATTAAGGCCTCCTATTAATAAAGAATCGTACCAAATCATTAGCACTTATTGAATACATGAACTCCTCAAACTACGGTAATCACCGAAAAGAACCCCAATTATTGTCACCTCGGGGTATGCGGATCATAACTCGTAATAAGTGTCTACAACTTGCAAGATAGGATCAAGAACACAAATTTATTCATGAAAACATAATAGGTTCAGACCTGAAATCATGGCACTCGAGCCCTACTGACAAGCATTAAGCATAGCAAAGTCATATCAACATTAATCTCAGAACATAGTGGATACTAGGGGTCAAACCCTAACAAAACTAACTCGATTACATGATAAATCTCATCCAACCCAGCACCATCCAGCAAGCCTATGATGGAGTTACTCATGCACGGCGGTGAGCATCATGAAATTGGTGATGGAGGAAGGTTGGTGATGATGATGGCGATGGATTTCCCTCTCTAGAGCCCCGAACAGACTCCAGATCAGCCCTCCCGATGAAGAACAGGAGGCGGCAGTGGCTCCATATCATAAAACATGATGAATCCTTCTCTCTGATTTTTCCCCCAAACATGAATATAAGGAGTTGGAGTTAGGGTCAGAGGAGGTCCAGGGGACCCACAAGGCAGGGAGCGCGCCTCCACCCTTGTGGACACGTGGTGGGTCCCTCTAGTTGATTCTTTAGCCAATATTTTTATTTATTCCAGAAATATTCTCCGTGAATTTTCAGGTCAATCCAAGAACTTTTATTTCTGCACAAAAATAACACCAAGGCAATTCTGCTGAAAACAGCGTCAGTCCGGGTTAGTTCCATTCAAATCATGAAAATTAGAGTCCAAAACAAGGGCAAAAGAGTTTGGAAAAGTAGATACGATGGAGACGTATCAACTGGCTCAACCGTGTGTGATGCAAGTGCGCTGTAAAATCACCATGACTATGCAAATGCGAGCAAAGGTGGAGGTACTGTCTTAACCGTGTGCGATCCAGGTGCGCTGTAAAATCACTACCTGTGCAAGCTAAAGGCGGGTTGTTTATTTAGATTGAATTTCTGGACTGCATATGAAAATTAGGACGAACTGTGTGTGATAGACCAGCTAGCTAGAAGTCTAAAAACAAACTACCTGCCTTGAGCATTGCAAAAATTGGTGATTCTACCACTTTTCCTTATTACCATACATGCATATTCTTATTGGACCGTGCGTGATCTTGGGTACTCCCGCCCGGCATCAGTTCCTTTACCCAAATTTTAGTAGCCGCCGTACTTAAACCGTCACCCACACTCCTCCAACACCGACCTTGTAGTAAAATTGCAGTAGCTGAGGCATTGAACTGTCGCCCTCCCTCATCCAGCACCATCTCCACACGCCGTTACTAAAATTTACAGTAGCCGCGGCGTATCCTCAAACACCACCCCCCTCCATAGTCCCCAACCCGGCAC
>NC_041391.1:496828309-496892692 GCF_002162155.2 Triticum dicoccoides | reverse complement strand
CTCCCTCCCCCCCTCGAACCCTAGCTCAACCGCTGGTGCCGCCGCCACCACCACCAACCCCAACCGATCTGCCCGTTCCTCCTAGAATGTCGTAGCCTAAGCTTGCCCACGTATCTCGGGGAGCCCGACGAGCGTTCAGGAAAGAAGAGGTTTATCATGGCCTCTCTAGTGGACATTGGAGAGGTGGCCGCCGTTCGCCCCGACCTTTCGATCCCGGAGCAACACGTCGTCATGGAAGCCGGAGAAGACGTTGACTACGTTGCCATGCTGAAGGTTTCATGTCAGCGAGCTAACCTATTACTGCATGTCAGGAAAGCTGGCTATGACAAGAATGACGGCTTCACGTGGGCCATGCCACAGGTTAAGTGGTCCATCCCCAACCCCTCTGGTTCAACTACCGTCGATCTCTTCGACGGCCCTGCCGCTGATCTCCTCCGCCAGCGGTCAAGGACTTGCGATCCTTGTATGCCATCGAGCCCATTTTGTCATTTCTGAAGGACACATGTAGGATCAAAAGTATGTCTAGAGTGGGGGTGATTAGACTACTTGACCAAATAAAATCTAGTCTTTTCCCACTTTTGGTTCCTGGTAGATTTTAGCAACTTAGCACAAGTCAAGCAATCAAGCTACACATGCAATTCTAAGAGTATAGCAGCGGAATGTAAAACAATTGCATATGAAGGTAAATGGGGGAGTTTGAGGAGGCAAACACAATGATGACACAGAGATTTTTTATCCGTGGTTCCGATAGATGCTGCTATCGTACATCCACGTTGATGGAGACTTCAACCCACGAAGGGTAACGGTTGCGCGAGTCCACGGAGGGCTCCACCCACGAAGGGTCCATGAAGAAGCAACCTTGTCTATCCCACCATGGTCATCGCCCACGAAGGACTTGCCTCACTAGGGTAGATCTTCACGAAGTAGGCGATCTCCTTGCCCTTACAAACTCCTTGGTTCAACTCCACAATCTTGTCGGAGGCTCCCAAGTGACACATAGCCAATCTAGGAGACACCACTCTCCAAGAAGTAACAAATGGTGTGTTGATGATGAACTCCTTGCTCTTGTGCTTCAAATGATAGTATCCCCAACACTCAACTCTCTCTCATAGAATTTGGATTTGGTGGAAAGAAGATTTGAGTGTAAAGCATCTTGGGGAAGGCTAGAGATCAAGATTTGTGTGGTAGGAATGGAATATCTTGATCTGGACACAAGTGTAGGTGGTTCTCTCTCAGAAAATGTATGTTGGAAGTGTAGGCATGTTCTGATGGCTCTCTCCACGAATTAAGAGTGGGTGGAGGGGTATATATAGCCTCCACAAAAAATCTAACAGTTACACACAACTTACCAAACTCGGTGGGACCGAATCATGAAACTCGATCGGACCGATTTAGTAAATAATGTGACCGTTAGGAATTTCGGTGGGATCGACATGTCAACTCGGTGGGATTGATATCGTTAGGGTTAGGGCATAACGTAATCTTGGTGAGACCAATTACACAAACTCAGTGAGACCGATTTTGGTAATAGACACACAGAGAGTTGGTCAGGCAAACTCGGTGGGACTGATTCGCTCATCTCGGTTGGACCGAAACGTTACAAAAGGGAAACAGTGAGTTTGCATTGCAATCTCGGTAGGACCGATCACTCATCTCGGTTTGACCGAAATGTTATGAAGGGAAACAGAGAGATTACAATCCCATCTCGGTGAGACCGAGATCCACATCGGTGAGACCGAAAAGACTAGGGTTTCTGGCAATGGCTATGACAACTGAACTTGGTGGCGTCAGATAGACAGTTTTGTTGGAGTTCTGGGAACGGGGGTCCCCAGACTTGCCTGCCTGCGGCCTGCGGCGTGGCTCAAGGGGCGGCCCAGCATGGCCCATCTTCATCAGCACGAGCTCAAGACCCTTGCGAGGGGCCGAGCCTCGTGGGGTGGACGACAGGAAGCTTCCTCAGGCACGGCCTCGTCAGGCTGGCTCGCGTGGAGGCGGAGAGATCAAGGCGGGGTACCTCACCAGGTGCCCATGAGGCAAGCCATGACGACCAAGGGCGCCAGGCGAGCACCAGCCCGCGCAGTGTCCTTCTTTCCTCTTTGGTGCAAAGGGAGCAAGCACAGGCGAGAGCATCAAGCAAAGGCATCCATTTCGGTGCAACAAGACCAAGACCAGCAGAACGGCGGGATGGATGTCATCATGGAGCCCAAGCCGGCGTCACCACCAGAGCCTTTGGCAGGCGAGGACCAACTTTAGTCAGGGTAAGTGTACTAGATGTTCCCCTTCAAAATGGCCAATTGTTGGCGCCCTTCCCGCTCAATATTTGGGAAGAGGCCCAGGGCTTTTGCCTATAAATAGGGCTAGCCACGACAAGGTAGAGGCATCGGGTCATCATTAGGAAACCAGTAGAAAGAGCGACTGAACTCCCCCTAGCAGTTCATCGCACCAGCCTAGAACAGACCCTCGCTAGGCAGTTATTCCTTGTATTGTTCATCATCAACCCAAGAGGCAATCCACCACACCACACACTAGAGTAGGGTATTACACCACAATGGTGTCCTGAACCAGTATAAACTCTGTGTCTCTTGTGTTGTTCCTTTGATTGCTTAGATCATAGCGAGGCGGTCAGGAGCAGGTAGGTAGTGGGCGAAATCTCCACGCGCACCCCAGTGTTCGAATCTAGAGGGTCTGCCGGAACCCGAAATCCGACATTTGGCGTGCCAGGTAGGGGTGCGCTAGAATTCGTTTTCCGCTGCCCTTTTCTTCAGCGACCATCACGTCCATGTCAGACGCTCGTCAGGCCGCGCCGAGCGCCAAGCCACTCTCGCTTCCCGCGTCGCCCAGACGCTCGTCAGGCCCGCGCCGAGCGCCGAGCCACTCTCGCCGTTCCCCGTCGCCTGCCGTCAACGCCGCCACTGGCCTGGCGGGGAACGAGCAGCAAGCATCGTCCCAGCATCCATCCATGAGGCGAGACGGCCGCACTGCCACTCCATCGCTCGCCTCGGGTGGTTCTTCGTCCCACGCGCCCCGAGCGGCCATGGAGGCTCGAGCTGCGCTCATCGCGGCAAACGAGCTCCTGCGCTACCGCCCAGTCAACGACGTCTATGAAGAGTGGCCAGACCGCGTCGCCGAGCTCATCCACGCCGCAGGGGGCTCCCCCGCGCCATCCTTCTCGCTGCACCACGCCCCGCCCTGCGCGGGAAATGAAGCTCCGGGGGCGCCTCAGCCGCCTCCCCCTCAAGAAGGCGCCCTGGCCCCAAGGCGTGTGGCCCCTGGGCAGAACCCGCTCCGTCCGGCGCCAGCGCAGCAAGAGCGGAGCTGCCAAGAGGTCCCTCGTCCCCAAGAATCTGCCCGAGTGCTCCCCGCTCCGGCCCGTCGCGGCCACGCTCTTGTTCCAGCACGCCAAGACCCCGTGCTGCTCCCAGCTGCAGTGCATGGGGGGCCGCAAGACCAAGCTCCTTGTCACCAGAGGCCTCCCGTGGCCACAGCAGGCTGCCGCGCCTTCACCACCGAGCTGCGCAGCGTCGTGTGGCCCTGCAAGTTCAAGCCAGACCTTCCTCCTCGCTATGATGGAACGGCCGACCCTGCGGAGTTCCTCCAGCTCTACGAGCTGGGCATTGAAGCCGCCAACGGGGACGAGAAGGTCAAGGCGAACTGGTTTCCCATGGCACTCAAGGACGGGGCCCGCACCTAGCTCCTGAACCTGGCTCCGGGCACGATCTCCTCCTGGGACGAGATGCGCACCCGTTTCATCGCCAACTTCCAAGGTACTCGCGACTGGCCACCTGCCGTAAGCGACATGCGCCGCATCAAGCAGCAACCAGGGGAGACCCTGCAGAAGTACATCCAGCGCTTCAACAATGCACGCCTCAAGATTCCCAAGGTGACCGAGGAGGCCATCATCTCAGCCTTCTCCGACGGCATGCGAGACGTCAAGATGAAGGAGGAGCTGGCGATGCATGAAGATCTGTGCACTTCCTTGGAGCTATTCAACTTGGCGACCAAGTGCGCCAGGGCCGAGGAAGGGCGCCTTCCCCTCCTCAAGTTGCCAGCCGCAGACCCAGAAGAGAAGAAATCCAAGGCCAATGACGTGAAGAGCAAGGGGGCTGCCGTGCTCGCGGTAGAACCAGACACCAAGCGGGGCAGAGATCATCCCGAGTCTCTCAAGGGTAGCCGGTACTGTGTGTACCACGACCGCCACACCCACAACACCAACGAATGTCAAGAGCTCCGAGCCGTGCGAGAAGGGAGGATCGGCCGATGCCCCGACCGCAACGATCGAGGCTACGGACGAGGAGGAGGAAGAAACGCGAGACGCTGGGAAGACCGCGGCCCTCGCCAAGGGTGGCGCGACAGACCTACGGCTTGCTGAACGCGGCTGTTGTGCGCTAGCGCCTCATGAATAGCCTCCTGGAGGCTCAGGAGGCCAGGTGTTCCGCAGTCCTGGCAGAGATGGAGACGGTTCGCGAGGAGCCACCAGCGGCTCCGAAACCTCCCGAGGCTCCTAGGCCTAGGGGCTCGTGAGGACCGGCTTCCGCAGGCCACGACGTCCGCTACTTCAACACCACTTCATCGTCAACACTATCAGGTGACATCTTTTAGGTTTTGTTTCTAGCTGGGAGCGCCCCTAGGGTTGCATTATTCCCAGGCCGCGTGTGTCCGTCCCTGCGGCATGTACCCCCTTTTTTTTACCTTATGGTCCTAGCTTACTTTGTTGGGGGCGCCCCTCGGGCTACATCATCGCCAAGTCGCTCGGGCCAGACCCAGCGGCGTGTACCCCTCTTGCGTTTATTTTCGGGCCATGCATTCGACCCATCATGCCTGTTATTTGATGCCTGTCCGTGGCACCTCTTCTTCCTTCATGTCGGCCGCTTGCGTGTTAAAGGGGGGGGCTACCTGAGCATCGCAACTCAGGGCTCCTACTGGCTCTCCAGCCCTCACCCTCTGGCTTTGTCCACGGCATCGCGCCCTGGCAAACCAGGGACGGCTGAGACCCGCTCGAGGGCCGGGACCCGAGGATGTAGAGCGTCGACATCTAACCAAGATTGCGCGTTAAAGGGGGGGTACCTGAGCATCGCGACTCGGGGCTCCTACTGGCTCTCCAGCCCTCACCCTCTGGCTTTGTCCACGGCATCGCGCCCTGGCAAACCAGCGACGGCTGAGACTCGCTCGAGGGCCGGGACCCGAGGACGTAGAGCATCAATTTGCAGGAACACATCACAGGTTAAGGCCCAGTGCCAGGCGTAACCCACCTTGAGGTAGGGCCACGTGAGTTATGCACTGGCTCGCGGGTGCCCGGATGCACCTTGTCAGGCCTTTAGTGCCTCGTCGCCACTCCAAAGCAACTAACGGCTGGCTGCCGCTTGTCATAGCGGACTTTTGGTTCTTCTTGTGGTGGGCCTAGAGGATCCCTTCAAGGAGCAGCGCCAGGCGAGGCCCTCACGGCGTCCTCTTCACTCTCGTCCACGCAAACCACTTGCACGTTAAAGGGGGGGTACCTGAGCATCGCGACTTAGGGCTCCTACTAGCTCTCCAGCCCTCACCCTCTGGCCTTGTCCACGGCATCGTGACCTGGCATACCAGCGACGGCTGAGACCCGCTCGAGGGCCGGGACCCGAGGACATAGAGCAGAAAGGGGAGCAGAGGAGGGAGAGAAGAGGCACGCGGGGACCACGCCAGGCAACCCCTCGCCGGCCGATGCGCGGACCAAGCGCCGCACCAGGAAGCGGTCCCTGACTCGTGAGATAAGTCACCCTCCGGAAACACTAGCTATCGTAGCACCATCCTTGCATCCAATGCAATCCCGTGTTAGCGACGTCACGCTCCTTTCTCACCGAATGATGGCTGCTTGAGCGCTAAAGGGGACCTCCTAAGCATCCCGACTCAGGGGCTCTTACTGGACCAAGGGCTGCTCACCTCCTGGCCTTGACCACGGTATCGCGACCTGGCATACCAGCGACGGCTGAAGCTTGCCTTGGGACCGGGACCTGTCGGCGCAGAGCATCGAGCCCTCGCAAGGTTCGAAAGGAGGAACTAAGCTAAGGCGGGACGAGCATCTCATGCTACTTCATGATAAGGACCATACTAACAAAAGGAACTACAGACACCTTACAAGTCCCCACGGGGTGTGTTCTTGGCTCCTCGCAGGGACAAAAGACGCGTATCCTAAGGAGTCCTAACTACAGGAACCATCGCGGCAGACGCCATCATCAACAGTGGGCCGTCAAGCACCGGCGCCAACCTCATCCAGATGAGAGATGGTGGCGGCCTAACGAGCCTGTCCTGCTCCGAGAGCGGCACAGGCTCGGGGGCTCGTAGCTGTCGTCGCTTGTCTCCGGAGTTGCGAAGAGCTCGGCGGAGTCGCTGGATCCTCCGGCACCCCCGCCGCTTGAGGAGCTGCTGGAAGAGCGTGCAACGGCAGGCCTGGTCCCTGCCGCTCCAGAGCTTCTGTCGCTGCCTCTGGGACAGCACTCTAGCCGACGCCCATCTTTGTCGAAGACCTTGAAGAGCATCATGGAAGCGCCATTGAACTCCAGGTGGATCGCGAGGGCGCCCCTTGTCCTACAAACCCGGGCGATCTCGCCCCAGCCCTGGGTCATGAAGACCTTACCTGGAGCGACGACCTCAACATCCGCATCGGTCACAGGAGTCTGGCAGTCGGCGTGCTGCAGCCAGAGCCTGAAAGGCCCCCTTGGCGGGATCTCGAAGGCGAAGGAGGGAGGAAGGCGAATCCAAGATTGAGTAGGCATGGCGGCGTCGAGCATAAACTCTCGGGAGGAGCCCTCGACGTGAACTCCAGGAGGGACAATGCGCACCGCCGTGACCCGTCGGCGCCGACGGCGGCATCGTCTGTGGCGCTCGACATCAACCCCTGCAGGGCCCTCCAGGTGGGTGAACAAGGGCAGCGGGAACCCTGGCGGCGGCCGCTCGCACCAAGGCCTCGACACCTCCTGCCGCGCGCCCTCATCTTGACGGCAGAGGACCAACCGCTTCATTGGCGGAAGCGGGTCAGGACCCTCTCAGGGGCCTTTCCTTTCTCTTCTGCGGAGAACTGGCATATCGGAGCCATTGCGGCAAGGCGGAGCAATGGCGAAGATGAAGAAGAGGAGGAGTAGCAGAGGAAGATGAACTGGAATGGCTCGCGCCGTTCCGAACTTATATCCGGAGGAGGCCAACCGTCGGCTTCCATGATCGCAGGTAATCATGACCCGCTTTGCATGCAGGGACTTGTCAGTTCGCGCAGTTGCCGAGGCGTCCTGGGGGAGCGGAGCCGCCCACGTCCAATCAACCTCCACGCGGCGCCCAAGGCCGCAGGTTGTTAGGGCCCACGATGCTTCGCACTTGCCCCTTCGCTTCTCTGCTCAGCCAAGTCCGGGCGCGCCTTGGGCCCGGGGGCTATTGTCGGCGTTCTGGGAACGGGGGTCCCCAGACTTGCCTGCCTGTGGCCTGCGGCGTGGCTCAAGGGGCGGCACAGCATGGCCCATCTTCATCAGCACGAGCTCAAGACCCTTGCGAGGGGCTGAGCCTCGCGGGGTGGACGACAGGAAGCTTCCTCAGGCACGGCCTCGTCAGGCTGGCTCGCGAGGAGGCAGAGAGATCAAGGCGGGGTACCTCATGAGGTGCCCATGACGCAAGCCATGACGACCAAGGGCGCCAGGCGGGCGCCAGCCCACGCAGTGTCCTTCTTTCCTCTTTGGTGCAAAGGGAGCAAGCGCAGGCGAGAGCATCAAGAAAAGGCATCCATTTTGGTGCAACAAGACCAGGACCAGCAGAACGGCGGGATGGAGGTCATCGTGGAGCCCAAGCCGGTGTCACCACCAGAGCCTTTGGCAGGCGAGGACCAACTTTAGTTAGGATAAGTGTACTAGATGTTCCCCTTCAAAATGGCCAATTGTTGGCGCCCTTCCCGCTCAATATTTGGGAAGAGGCCCAGGGCCTTTGCCTATAAATAGGACTAGCCACCACAAGGTAGAGGCATCGAGTCATCATCAGGAAACCAGTAGAAAGAGCGACTAAACTCCCCCTAGCAGTTCATCGCACCAGCCAAGAACAGACCCTCGCGAGGCTGTTCTTCCTTCTATTGTTCATCATCAGCCCAAGAGGCAATCCACCACACCACACACTGGAGTAGGGTATTACACCACAATTGTGGCCTGAACCAGTATAAACTCTGTGTCTCTTGTGTTGTTCCTTTGATTGCTTAGATCATAGCGAGGCGGTAAGGTGCAGGTAGGTAGTGGGCGAAATCTCCGCGCGCACCCCAGTGTTCGAATCTAGAGGGTCTGCCGGAACCCGAAATCCGACAAGTTTCGGTGGGGCCGAGTTTGACTTTTGGTTTGGGACATATGTGGATGTGAGAAAGTATTTGAAGGTTTTAGGAGCATATCACTAAGCACTTTGAGCAAGAAACTCATAAGCCACACCTCATCCCCTCTTGATAGTATTGGCTTTTCCTATGGATTCAATGTGATCTTGGATCACTAAAATGGAAAATGTAGAGTCTTGTGCTTTGAGCTTGAGCCAATCCTTTTGTCCTTAGCATTTCGAGGGGTCCACGTTTCTCATCCATGCCATGCCAATCATTGAGCTTTCCTGAAGTATTTATCTTGAAATAGCATTAGCTCAATGAGCTATATGTTGATAGGAATTACCAAAACCACCCAGGGATAGTTGCACTTTCAATTTCCCCCCTTTTGGTAATTGATGACAACATATAGATGAAAGCTTTGACAAATGATAATAAGATTGAAAAACATTGTCACTTTGAGAAGTATGTGATAAGTAAGAGCTTGATGTGGAGCATCCTTTGGTCATCCCCATGGACCTTCCGTCGTCTCACCAAGCACCAAGAGGACCCCATGACTAGAGCACGAGCTCGATCTCTCGAGACCGAGATGACTTCTCTCCTTAGTGATATATCATATGATCCTCTTGAGACATGGCTACTACCTCAATTCGGAATGTTGTGCATGATTAGGTACCAAGAGGACCCTCCCGAGGATGCACATGAAGATGGACAAGACCCCAAGTCCAAGGAAGAAAAGAACCAATGGAAGAAGGCAAAAGCAGCCTCCAGGCACCGGACATACAGCCGGGACCCCGGACATCCGGCCCCTGGAGATCTACACGGCTAGCCCACTGCAGAAGAAACTACAGCCACCGGACATCCGGCGTCCAGCCCGCACATCCGGCCTCCCGCCCGGATATTCAGACACAGCGTCCCGAGTGCTCAGAGGATGGCCCCGACAGCTCGGACATCCGGCCTACGCACCGGACATCTGGCCCCTCCAGAAGCACTGGACATCCGGCACCTCCAGCCCAGACATCCGGCACCTCGCGAGCCACCGGATATCCGGCCCGACGCCCGGACATCCGGCACCCCCTTCCTGCGTGCTGCTCCTTTGGGCCGTGACCCATGTATCCCTTCGCCCCTTTGACTATATATACTCCCTCCTCCCGTACGTTTTAGGGTTACCATTGACTTAGCTCATTTGTGAGATAGAGCCTCGCTCATCCATCAGATCTCCTCCTCGTGAGAGACCGCGGCCTCCTCGGAGAAGATCCACATGGATTCAAGACCCCTTTACGGGAAGATCCCCTCGCGGATTCAAGACCTCCTCTCGGAGAAGATCGGTTCCCTTTGTATCCTTACCTTTGTTGATTTTGGATCATGTATTACCTTATGCTTTCGGTGATCTAGCACTCGTGTGATTGATTCCGTGTCGGTTTAGTGATTTCTCACATTCTCCCTGTGTTTTCCCTCGAGTTCTTCCACGTGTTCTTCGTGATTCCCCATATGATCCACTCCAAATGTGAAAGATCATCACCATAGGGTTCCGCCCTACATCATCTTGGTATCATGAGCCATGTTGATCATGTTTTTGGAGCCCCTACCCCGTGTTTTCTAGCTTGATTTTGTTGTTTTCGTCCTAAATCCAAAAATTCCCCACCAAAAATAGCCCGAATTTTTTTTGTGATTTGTTGGTGAGTTGAGATTTTGTTGGATTTGGTCCATGGATTTGTGTTGCTGCGTGTGGATCTAGCTTTCCCCACCCTCCCCACCCTTTTCCATCCACCAATTCGTCCGAATTTTGCCCCGGAGTTGCGATTTTCCCGTGGAGTTCATCGTGTTCGTCCCCGATCCAGGAGCCCGGACATCCGCTGAGTCCACCGGACATCCGGCGTCCCAGACATCTGGCGGCTGGCCCGGACATCTGGCCCCTAGCAGCAGCAATTCCACCCCCCGCACCACCATCCACCATATTTTTGCCCAATTTTGCCCGGAGCCCACGTCTACTTCCGCATACCCACACCACTTTCCACAAACACCACCACCGCTCATCGCTACCTCCTATGTCGATTTTGAAATGTTTTGGTCTCTGAGAGTTTGGGTTGTGGTTCCCGTGTCCTATTGTGTTTCGGCTATCTAGGTACGGTTCGACTTCAACATCACCACCGCTCATCTCCATCGACTATTCACCATCGCGAAGGACGGTAACCTCGACGACATCTTTGTCATACCTTGCAATTGCATTGATACACCACATGTCCCTACTTTCGCCTAGCTTACCCATCAAGACTAGCCATTGAGTATTGCCGGCAACGTGACTTGTGCACATTAGTGATCATACTCCCGAGCATACATACCATACCATAGTGGAGCATATCTTGAGATCAACTTGTGTGTCACAAAGTTGTCCTCGCATACACAATTGTTATCTTGGTTCGTAAAGCTTTGCATGAGAAAAGAGCTCAAAAGTGAAAGAGCCACCCAAGCTTTTAAGCAAAGAGGAAAGATAATCAAAGAGCTTATGAGCAAGAACCATAGCATCATACAACATTAAGATTGTCATATAAGATCATCTTGGATCATAGCACCAAAACATCATACTTATAGCATACTTGGGATAGAGATCATTGCATTTTTGCCTAGTAGGTTGTGCACAAGTTTACGTATCCGCCTATTGTGCAATCGTGCTAGCGTCTCTCTAGTATTGTGCAACAAGAGCATTTTCGTGGTTTCCACATTTTGGCTCACTTTTGGTTTGTACAATCCCATCTATCTATTTGCGTGTGTGTTTCCGTGTACAACAAATTGCTTGGTCTACTTGTTGCATTTGCAAATTTGTGAATCTTTTCCAACATTATCGAAGCTCACTTACAATTGCATCAAATTTTGTGCCACTATCCTAACCAAGCTCCACCATAAGCTTCTATTTGTGTAGGGGTGAGAACCGACAAGAATTGGTACCAAAAGTGCTATTTCATTGTCCGCATTTGAGTGAACTTGATTCATCTTCAACTTTGGTTAAGGTACATTTGGTGTACGTTCTTCTCCATCTACCACTCACATTTTGTTCGGAATGATGGATAGGCCAAGTTCTTCTACCAATCCACCACTCATCGAGAACGACGACGACATGTCATCATTCGTCACCAAGAGCCACCTATTTGGATCTCAAAAGGCATTGCACCAAGAGCAACAAGCAATGAGGGACTACTTCGACAACAAATTCGACGCTCACAAGCAAGAGAATGATGCAAGAATGGACGAGATATGCGCCTTCATGAGGAACCGCCGTCCTTCCACTTCTTCATCCTCAAGACGGAGCCGCTCAAGTCGACACTCCGACGACACCTTCTCCGACTCAAGTACACCGTCATCGAACACTCTTCGACGAGCCGCGCGTCAATACCGTCATGCATCTCGCAACCCGCTACATGACAAGCATTCACAAGAGCAAGTCGACGAGCATCTACCTCATCCTCCACCACACCAAGTTGCTTTTGCACAAGCTCAAGAACGACAACGACTACAGTGCCAAGAAAAAGAACGAGCGCGTCTACACAAAGAGGAACAAGACGCCGAGGCTCAACGTCTTCAACAACAACAACGTGAAGCGCAAGCTCTTGAGGCGCAACGTGCCCTTCAAGAATCAAGTCGAGCCATCGCCAACCTCAATCGCGAAAGGCGCAATCAAGAGGAAGCCCTTCGAGAAGAAATCCAAGAGAGGAACTACCACCCTCGAGTACAATGTCAAGTTCCTCAAGCTCCTCCACAAGCTCGTCAAGCTCCACTTCAACCTCAAGTTCAACAAGAGCAAGTTGATCATGGACTTCCTCCGCGCTAAGAGCAACATGAAGATGATTATCCTCCACGTCAAGGGCGTCATCATCACCATCGCCAACAACACAATGAGGAGCAACACTATGGCAAGCTCAAGTTTACAATGCCCAAGTTCAATGGAAGCAATGATCCCGAAGAGTACCTCTCATGGGCATTGAAGGTCGACAAAATCTTTCGTTTGCACAACTATGAGGAAGGGAAGAAGATCGCAATGGCATCACTTGAGTTCCAAGACTATGTGCTCATCTGGTGGGAACAAGTCATTGAGCACCGACAAGCAAGAGGTGAACCTCCAATCACCACTTTGGCACAAATGAAGGATGTCATGCGAGCATGCTTTGTGCCAACCTACTACAACCGTGATCTCTTCAAAAAGATACAACTTCTCAAGCAAGGAACAAAGAGTGTTGAAGAATACTACAAGGAAATGGAGATAGCCATGATTCGAGCCAATGTCACAGAAGATGATGAGCAAACTATGGCACGTTTCTTGAATGGACTCAATCATCCCATCAAGAAGATTGCCGACTTCCAACCATACTCCAACCTCATTGAGCTCGTACATCAAGCTACCAAGGCCGAACGTCAAGTGCAAGATGACTTAAAGTACGCCAAGTACTCATCCAAGACCTACAGTTTCTCCAACAACCAAGCTTCAACGACTCCTCCAACATCTACATCAACCAAGCCTTCTACAAGCAACGACGATAAGTCAAGTTACAAGAAAACTTCGGCAAGTTCAAGTTGTCTCCGTCCTACTACAAGAAACTTCAAGACGCGTGCTTCATCATCTACTCCGACCAATGAGACCGTCAAAACAAGCTCCTTCGGCGGCCGAGGCCACAAGTCCTATCAATGCATGAAGAAGCGCACCCTGATCCTCAACGACGATGGTACCTACGACTCTATGAGTGATGAGGAGATGGAAGCTCTTGAGCAGGTGGCCATGCACCGGCGCGTGAATGAGGATGAAGATGATCAAGTCTTTTGTGATGAGGATTCGAGCCCCGCTCTCGTTGTCTCCAAAGTCTTGACTCTTAGACATCAACAAGAAGAAGACCAACGATGCCACATCTTCCACACAAAGGCCGGCATCAATGGAAGTCCGTCAAGGTCATCATCGATGGAGGTAGTTGCCACAACTTGGCAAGTGAAGAACTATGCTCCAAGCATCAATTGGTCAAGAGGAAGCACCCGCACCCCTACAAGGTTCAATGGCTAAGTGACTCCGGCACTATACGAGTTGAGCATACGGTCCAAGTATCCTTCAAAATTGGTGCATATGAGGACACTTTGGAGTGTGATGTGGTCCCAATGACCGTTTGCCACCTCCTTCTTGGTCGACCATGGCAATTTGACCGTGGTGTAACCCACAATGGGCGTACCAATCACTATAGCTTCAAGATGAAAGGGAAGGAATATGTGCTACGACCTATGTGTCCTAGTCAAGTGATAGCCGACAAGCAAGCCACCCATCACGGAGAAAAGAGTGAGAAAGTGATCCACCCAAAAGTGAGTGAGAGCCACAAGCCAAACTTGAGCGCCTCTTCGCCTAAAGAGAAAAACCTCATCCTATTTGCCACAAAAAGTGAGATGAGAGAAGTGTGTGAGAACCCATCTAGTGTTATGCACTTTGTCCTTGTGTGCAAGGATGGAGAACAAAAAACTAACACCTCTCACGAGCTACCTTTAGTGTTTCAATCTCTTTTGCAGGAATTCCAAGATGTTTTCCCCGATGAGCTACCTCCGGGTCTACCTCCTCTACGAGGCATTGAGCATCGAATCGACCTCATACCAGGAGCGCCACTACCAAACAAAGCTCCATACTGAGTCAATCCCAAAGAAACAAAGGAGATTCAACGGCAAGTACAACAACTCATCGACAACGGTCATGTACGTGAAAGCTTAAGCCTTTGTGCCGTTCCCGTTATACTTGTGCCTAAGCCCGATGGAAGTTTCTGCTTGTGTTCCGATTGTAGACCTATAAATGCTATTACCGTTCGCTATAGGCATCACATTCCTCGCTTAGATGATATGCTTGATGAGCTTAGCGGAGCCAACTTTTTCTCAAAAATTTATCTTAAAAGTGGCCATTATCAAATCCGCATACAAGAGGGTGATGAATGGAAAACTGCTTTCAAAACAAAATTTGGCTTATACGAGTGGTTAGTAATGCCTATGGGTTTATCGGAAGCTCCCAGTACTTTCGTGCGTCTTATGCATCATGTGCTTCGACCTTACATTGGAGTCTTTGTTGTGGTTTACTTTGATGATATTCTTGTGTTTAGCAAAACCATGAAAGAGCATATTGATCATGTTAAATCTGTGTTGCAAACCCTTCACACGGAACATCTTTATGCAAACTTGAAAAAATGCACGTTTGGTGTTGACAAAGTGGTTTTCTTGGGTTTTGTTGTCTCTTCCAAAGGTGTCCATGTTGATGAAACTAAGATTGAGGCAATTAAAACTTGGCCCCAACCCACCAATTTGCAACAAGTGTGCAGTTTTCTTGGTCTTGCAGGATATTATCGCCGCTTTGTGAAAAACATTAGCACAATTGCCGCTCCTTTGCATGCCTTGAGTAAGAAGAATGCTCCTTTTGTTTGGGGATCTTTGCAATCCACCGCTTTTGATGAGCTCAAGTCCTTGCTTAATCATGCTCCGATTCTCGCTTTGCCCAACTTCGACAAAACTTTTGAGGTTCATTGTGATGCAAGTGGTACCGGAATTGGCGGTGTTTTGATAAAAGAAAAACGAGCCATTGCTTATTTTAGTGAAAAACTCTCTGGTGCTCAACTTAACTATCCCATCTATGACAAAGAATTATATGCTTTAGTGCGTGTGCTACATGTTTGGGAACATTACCTTAGACCTCATGAGTTTGTCATACACACCGATCATGAAATGCTAAGTACTTAAAAGGTCAAACTAAGATGAACAAGCGTCATGCCAAATGGAGTGAATTTATTGAATCTTTTCCATATGTGATCAAGTACATTAAGGGTAAGGAAAAGGTAGTTGCGGATGCACTTTCACGCATATGCACACTTATCACTAAACTTGAGTTGAATGTTATTGGTTTTGACCATATAAAAGAATTGTATGAGCATGATCCTTCTTTTGCTACTCCTTATGCTAAGTGTTTGACACACACGTCTTGGGAACAATACTACATAAAGGATGATTATCTTACGAGACCTAACAAACTTTGCATTCCCGAGTTTTCTCTTCGTCTGCTCCTTTTGCAAGAGGCTCATGGAGGCGGACTCATGGGACACTTTGGACGCGACAAGACATTCGCCACGCTCTCCAAGAACTACTTTTGGCCCAAGATGTTCCGTGACATCTCACGCTTCACCAACCGTTGCTCTACATGTTGCAAAGCTAAGTCTAAAGCTCAATCCCATGGTCTTTACATGCCCCTTCCTATTCCTTATCAACCTTGGAAAGACATTAGCATGGATTTTGTACTTGGTTTGCCTAGAACTCAAAATGGCAAGGATTCCGTCTTTGTTGTTGTGGACCGATTCTCTAAGATGGCACATTTCATTCCTTGCAACAAGATAGACGATGCTTCACATATAGCAAATCTCCTTTGTAGGGAAATCTTGCGACTTCATGGAGTGCCAAAGACGTTTGTATCGGACCGCGATGTCAAGTTCTTGAGATACTTTTGGAAGACCCTATGCGCCAAGCTCGGAATCAAGCTCTTGTTCTCTTCGGCATACCATCCTCAAACCGACAGCCAAACGGAGGTGACGAACCATACACTCTCCACTCTACTTCGCGTGTTCATCAAGAAGAACATCAAGGAGTGGGAGGCGTGTCTACCCATCGCCGAGTACGCCTACAACCGTGCAAGACATTCGACGACCGGCAAGTCCCCCTTCAAGGTCGTCTACGGATTCAACCCGTTGTCCCCATTGGATATTCTACCTCTTCTCTACAAGAGCGCACCAACCTCGACGCAAGTTCCCGTGCAAGCTACATCAAGAAGATGCATGAAGATACAAGGCACACCATCGAGCGCCAAGTACAACGACTCGCGACCAAGCTCAACGTCAACAAGAATCCCATGATATTCAACATTGGAGACCTCATGTGGCTACACCTCCGCAAGGACCGCTTCCCCAATGAACACAAGTCCAAGCTTCTCCCTCGAGCTCACGGACCCTTCAAGGTGCTAGCATGCTACAACAATAATGCTTACAAGATCGATCTCCCACGCGACAAGTACAACATGAGCGACATCTTCAACGTCTCCGATCTCTCCCCGTACCATGGTGATGAGGATTTCGATCCGAGGTCGGATCTTTCACAAGGGCAGGGAGATGATGCGGAGCATCCTTCGGTCATCCCCATGGACCTTCCGTCGTCTCACCAAGCACCAATAGGACCCATGACTAGAGCACGAGCTTGAGCTCTCGAGACCAAGATGACTTCTCTCCTTAGTGATATATCATATGATCCTCTCGAGACATGGATACTACCTCAATCCAGAATGTTGTGCATGATTAGGTACCAAGAGGACCCTCTCGAGGATGTACATGAAGATGGACAAGACCCCAAGTCCAAGGAAGAAAAGAACCAATGGAAGAAGGCAAAAGTAGCCTCCAGGCACCGGACATCCGTACGGGACCCCGGACATCCGGCCCCTGGAGATCTACATGCCCAGCCCACTGCAGAAGAAACTACAGCGACCGGACATCCGGCGTCCAGCCCGGACATCCGGCCTCCCGCCCGAATATCCGGACACAGCATCTCGAATGCTCAGAAGATGGCCCCGACAGCTCGGACATCCGGCCTACGCACCGGACATCCGGCCCCTCCAGAAGCACCGGACATCCCGCACCTCCAGCCCGGACATCCGGCGCCCCCTGCCTGCGCGCAGCTCCTTTGGGCCGTGACACATGTATCCCTTCGCCCCTTTGACTATATATACTCCCTCCTCCCGTACGTTTTAGAGTTAGCGTTGATTTAGCTCATTTGTGATATAGAGCCTCGCTCATCCATCGGATCTCCTCCTCGTGAGAGACCGCGGCCTCCTCGGAGAAGATCCACTTGGATTCAAGACTCCTTTACGGGAAGATCCCCTCACGGATTCAAGACCTCCTCTCAGAGAAGATCGGTTCCCTTTGTATCCTTACCTTTGTTGATTTTGGATCATGTATTACCTTATATTTTTGGTGATCTAGCACTCGTGTGATTGATTTCGTCTCGGTTTAGTGATTTCTCTTGTTCTCCTCGTGTTTTCCCTCGAGTTCTTCCGCGTGTTCTTCGTGATTCCTCGTAGGATCCACTCCAAACGTGAAAGATCATCACCATAGGTTTCCGCCCTACATCAGAGCTCCTCCTAAATTTGTGCATTATTTAAAATTTGCTTTGGACTGCAAATGCACAATGTGTTAAGATCATGGGTTACTCTTTCATGTCACATACATCTTGGTGGAGCGCTCAAAATGATAATGATTGAACACATGCACTCATCACCAAGCAAAGTGAATGATCACATAAGGATATAAGAGATAATATCATCCAACAAGCATTAAAGGTAGCATATGATCAAACACATGATCATCCAAGTATCTCACAAAAGACATAGTGTATCAAGCAAGCACACAATAAAGAAGTTCGACCACCAAAAACAAGAGAGATCAAAAGCAACACTCTCTCTCGAAGCCTATGATCTATACATTTTCTCCCCCTTTGGCAACAAGTTGCCAAAAAGTTCAAAGAATGCATAGTGCTAATCGACTCTTAGGCTTGGTATTCATGAGGTGGTGTTGAGATGACTCCAAGGACGAAAGCGTCTGTTGATGTAGCTAGAGCCGGTGGAGTGGCTGTTGGAGCTGGTGGCACTGAAGCTGTGGCACTTGGTGCAGATGTTGTAGCTCTAGTATTTGGAACAGGCACTGCAGCAGATCTCTGTCCTCTGGGCACTCTAGCAAAAGCATCTGTAGTAGACTTTCCCTTCTTCTCCTCCACATCCTCCTAAAGTTTCTCAACTGCAGTTTGGATCTCATTGACCTTGACATCAAGAGCATAGCATTTCTGCTCAATCATGCTCTCCAAACTCTCCTGGTTTTGAGTCAGGGTGGCCAAGCCCTTCTCAATCCTCAAGGTGGAGGCAATCGGATATCCAAGTTGATCTTGCTTGCTCTTCAGGAATACTTGAGATGCCTCTTCAGCAGTTGGCATCTTTGCAGCTTTCTCTTCCCTTGCCTTCTCTCTCTTCTCATGTGCTTGAGCTGATGATGGTTCATTCTCATTCATAACAACAATGTTATCTTCAAATTCAGGGTAGATAGGCAGATGCTCATTATCCAATAGATATTTGCCTTTTCCCATCTTGGAGTTGATGAGCTCCTAAATTTGTGGGGCATACCCACAAGTGCTCTTCTGATCAGCTGTTGTTCTTTTGATTGTTTCAACAATCAGACTCATGACTTTAAACTACTGAGGCACATCAAACAAATGTAGCAAATTGATAGCATGTCCTCTGATCATCTTGTGATCACCTGACTTGGGTAGCAATGTGTGCCTTAGGATCCAGTTGATGGTAGGCAGACCAGACAGCAAGAAATGGACAAATCCAAACTTATGAGCCTCCAAAGCATCATCTTGGATCTCTTTGTACATGTGAACCATAGTGTTATGGTTTTTCTTCTTTTCAGCATAAACATCCAAGTCATCTTCAGTTTCTTTTGGAGCATTGATCAACTGAGCCCATTCTTCCATAGAGGATTGGTACCTAGTGCCTTCTGACATCCAGATGATCTTCCCATCTGGGTAGAAGTGGGAAGCCGAGTAAAACTGCATGATCAGCTCATCATTCCACTTGGTGAGCTTCTGGGCAACAAATGCATCAACTCCACATGCTTTGAATCTGTCATATACTCCTGGATAGCGATCTCCATTCTCCTTGATGTACTCCTAGTTGACCCATCTCATGTCACATACAATAGGCTTCTTGTCAAGCAAAACTCTCTCATAAAAGTCTTGTTGTTCCTTAGTGTGAAACCTGTAGTCAACAACAGTTCTTCTCTTGACAGCATATGGATTAGACTGTCTCCACAATCTCAGTCATGAGTCCTTTCTGATTTTCATGTTCTCTGCAACTGGATGTGCATCATTGTGGTCAGGGATCTTGGGTTTCAGCTTTCTCAAAACAAGAGAATCATCTTCTTCTGCAGCTTCAGGAACTGGGGCCTTGTTCTTCTCCTCAGCAGGTATACTTCTGGTATTCCTCTTGGGTTTGGGCTTTGGTGCTGGAGCAGCAACCTTGGGAGCAGCTTTGGGCTTAGATGGAGCAGCCCCTGATCTGATTGCATCTCCCATGAACTTCTGAGCTTTGGGTGCTGGAGCAGCATCCTCTTCCTCTTCATATTCCTGATCAGAATCTCTCCTCATAGAGGGCTTGCCAAGGACTTTGGCAGTAGTTGTTCTTACTCTCTTCTTCATCTTGTCTTCACCAGCATCTTCTTCTTTAGACTCAATGGTGAACTTCATAGTTTCACCTGTGGCAACCTTCCTGGGTTTGGATGTGGGCACTCTCCTGGCAGGTGCCTCTTGTTCATGCATGGCTTTGTGGTAGCAGCACTGCCATACTCCTTCATCACCTTATTCTTTGAGGTGGACTCATCCTCAACAGCAATGTAGTCCTCATCTTCAGAATCTGAGGTTTTCTTCTTCCTTGTCCTGGTGGCTGCCTTTGGCAAGTTGTTGGGTGTGTACTCCTGCTACCCTCATCATAACTGCTTGAGGGACTAGTGCCCTCACTCAACTAAGCTTGCTCTTCAGACTTGTTCTGGCTATCACTTTGATCAGACATTTCTGCAAACTCACTAATAGCAGACCCTGTGAATAGACATAGATGAGGTAGAGTAGATGAGCATCACAAAGTGTAAAGGTTTTGCAAAACAATTGAGTCAAAAACTTAGTTTTAGTTTTCCACAGAAAGCATTTCGGAGCTACCAATTTGTAAACTCGGTGATACCAAAGTAGCTTTTGGAACCAAAGTTAGTGAACTCGGTCAGATCGAGTCACAGTTCGGTGGCACCGAGACTGCTAGGGTTTTACAAAGAATCAAACTCGGTCACACCGATTTGCAATTTTTAGTTTGACCGAGAATCGCATGTGCAATGGCCTAAGCCAAATCGGTGAGACCGATTTCAACAACTCGATCAGTCCGAGATGAGTTCGGTGGAAACCTAACCCTAAATTTTCAAATCAAATCTAATCTACGGGAATTTTTTGCTAGATAGGATGATTTCATATGTGGAAAGAATCATGGCAAAGCAGTGTGCTAGGAATCGGAGTTAAAGAATAGCACAAAGTGTCAAGTTCATACCCTAACTCGGTGGTGAACTTGCTACGGCGGCAACTGCGGGGCAGATTGCCATTGACGATGGCGGAGACCAGCGGTGGGAGGTCGCTGGCGACGAGAGGACAATCCGGAGACACAAAGAGGCAGAGCAGGTTATGCGCGGGCGAAGAGTCTCGGAAATTTTTCCAAAATTTGACCCGTCGGTATATATAGCCTGATCCTGCAGTGTGACCGAGTGGAACAACTTGGTGGCACCGAGATACAAAACTGCAAGTAGTTACTGCAACTTGGTGTGACAGAAAGGTTCTAATCGGTTGCACCGAGGTTGAAAACCTAGATCAACTTAGTGATCTCGGTATGACCGAAAAGGGTGAATCGATCAGACCGAAATGCATAAAGAGGTTTTGGAAGTTTAAGTCTATGATGAATCGGGGACTCTGAGTGCTCCTCACATAGAGGGTTTGAATCTGACTTGATCAAACTTTGTGATGTAGCATGAATAGAGTTTGAGACGAGAAAAGCATAGATAGCTAGAGAGGGTTCTTAGGCATTCTTGTCCATCCACTTGGCAAAAGAAAAGAAACCAAAGAATCAAAACAACAAGTGGATGTCCTTGAATGAGTAAAATATGCAATCAACATGCTCACACAATAAAATGGCAAATGAAATATGTGGCAAAGTATGCACACCCAATTGTAGCACCTATTAAAAAATTGGCGATGACTAGGTCATTGTCGGTGTCAAAACCGGCAGATCTCAGGTAGGGGGTCCCGAACTGTGCATCTATGGCTAATGGTAACAGGAGACTGGGGACATGATGTTTTACCCAGGTTCAGACCCTCTCGATGGAGGTAATGCCCTACTTCCTTCGTGATTGATCTTGATGATATGAGTATTACAATAGTTGATCTACCACGAGATCGTAGAGGCTAAACCCTAGAAGCTTGCCTATGGTATGATTGTTGTTGTCCTATGGACTAAACCTTCCAGTTTATATAGACACCGAGGGGGTAGGGTTACACATAGTCGGTTATAGAGAAGGAGATCTACATCGGAATCGCCAAGTCTTGCCTTCCACGCACAGGATAGTCCCATCCAAACACGGGACAAAGTCTTCAGTCTTGTATCTTCATAGTCCAACAGTCCGGCCAAAGTACATAGTCCAGCTGTCCGGATACCCCCTTATCCAGGAATCCCTCAGTAGCCCCTGAACCAGGCTTCAATGACGATGAGTCCGGCGCGCAGATTGTCTTCGGCATTGCAAGGCAGGTTCCATCTCCGAATACTTCAAGATAAATTCCTAACACAAGGACCGTGTCTGGCTCTGCAAGAAAAATTTCACATACCACCGTAGAGAGAACAATAATCCATGAATCTAATCTGCTGACAAACCTTGGTAGCGTGACATCGCGCCATGACCCGGCTTTTATCCGAACCGTTTTTTATAACCAGCTACCGCACATATTGCGAGGCGGTTTCTTTGGCACGTCTTGTCAAAGCAGAGATCGTGTCCCCATTATCGCAGGATTCTCATCAATACGAGTATGGGTAACCCCACCACACCGGTTGGCGTGACTCCGTATTTTTAGGCAACTCCCAAATGTTCACGTTGGGGATGCTTGATATCCTCCCCCTTTATAGAGGGGTCAAGGCATATCCCTTTCTTACCACGCTTGCGCTTTCCTGCCTCTCAAGCTCCAATCACCCGAAGCTCAAGCTTAGGTACTTTGGATCTTCAAGCATGTCCGGATCCAACCTACAAGGCCGGTGGATGGCCTCCTCTGTCACATAGGAGGACATTGCAAAGCTCAGGGAGGCCAGGTATCTGACCGCCGATGTCAAGCACAGGCTTCCTGCCCCTGAGCAGATCATCCCCACTCCCGAACCCAACGAAAGTGTAGTATTTGTTTCTCACTTCCTCCGAGGCTTGGGCTTGACTCTTGATCCCTTCGTGAGAGGGCTCATGTTCTACTATGGGCTAGATTTTCACGATCTAGCTCCGGATTCCATCCTCCACATCTCGTCGTTTATCGTCATGTGTGAAGCCTTCCTCCACATCACCCCACACTTCGGCCTATAGATCAAGACCCTCAATGTGAAGCTGAAGATGATTGAGGGGTGACACGCGGAGTGCCGGCACGCCGCAATAAGCATAAATGACGATGTTCCATGGCCAGAAGGTTCCTTCCCGGAGGTGTCTGATTTGTGGCAACGGAGGTGGTTCTATGTCACCGCTCCCCGAGGCACAATGTGGGCGGCCGCCCCTGCCTTTCGCTCGGGTCCTCCGCCTCAACTGGCGTCATGGACCAATGTGGGACTGGACTGGGGGCCTGCTAATGGCGTACCAACATTACAGAGCCGTATTCGGGAGCTTCTTGAGAGGGATATCGATCTCGTCAAAATCATTCAGGTAATGTTGGTTCGGTGGATCCTACCGTGCAAGCGTCGGCTTCTCCGGATGTGGGAGTTCAATCCGGAAGGTCCGCGAACCATTCAGCATTTCTTCGGCATGCCGCTCGCAGGGATGTACAAGTTATTCTTTGGACCACAAGTGAGGTGTCCGGACACCACCGAGGATGCGGGCCTGAGCTGCCACCGCCGAGATACCCAAGTAAGTAACCTTGTAACCGAACACTTCGCATATGTTTAATACAACATTATTCTGAGAACTCGTCTGCGGCCAGGATTGGCTCAGCAAGGCCGAGAGAATCAGGTGTCTGGACCCACTTCTCAAAGGTTCGCCTCGTCCTGCAGTATCTAGGATGCTTAAGCGCGCATTGAGCCAAGTGCCCCTGAGGAAAGGGGAAGAGAAGAATAAAGGAGACGAACTCCGCACGTTGCATATCGAAACCGGGGGAATTACTATCTCCGTGAAGGAGGATAATCTGGGAGATTCTTCCAAGGTTCCCTCCCCTCGCGGGAAGAAAAGGGCCGCCTCAGAAGATTTGGAGACGGAGGTGCCTAAGCAAGGGAAGAAAGCTTCACTAGTGGGCCCTGCCCCGAAGGGAATCCTCACCGCATCGTGCCCGCAAAAGGGCCAGCCCTCCACCGAGCTGTAAGTTAATGATAAACAAGAAGCTATTGTTGTTTCCTCTGAGAGCAATAACCTGTTGGAAATATGCCCTAGAGGCAGTAATAAAATGGTTATTATTATATTTTTTTGTTGATGGTAATAGTCTATTATTCATGCTACAATTGTGTTATCAGGTAATCGTAATACACGTGTGAATACATAGACCACAACGTGTCCCTAGTGAGCCTCTAGTTGACTAGCTCGTTGATCAACAGATAGTCATGGTTTCCCGACTATGGGCATTGGATGTCATTGATAATGGGATCACATCATTAGGAGAATGATGTGATGGACAAGACCCAATCCTAAGCATAGCTCAAAGATCGTGTAGTTCGTTTAGCTAGAGCTTTTCCAAATGTCAAGTATCATTTCCTTAGACCATGAGATTGTGCAACTCCCAGATACTGTAGGAGTGCTTTGGGTGTGCCAAACGTCACAACATAACTGGGTGACTATAAAGGTGCACTACGGGTATCTCCGAAAGTGTCTGTTAGGTTGGCACGAATCGAGACTAGGATTTGTCACTCCGTATGACGGAGAGGTATCTCTGGGCCCACTTGGTAATGTATCATCATAATGAGCTCAATGTGACCAAGTGTCTGGTCACGGGATCATGCATTACGGTACGAGTAAAGTGACTGCCGATAACGAGATTAAACGAGGTATTGGTATACCGACGATCGAGTCTCGGGCAAGTAACGTACCGATTGACAAAGGGAATTGTATACGGGGTTGCTTAAATCCTCGACATCGTGGTTCATCCAATGAGATCATCGAGGAGCATGTGGGAGCCAACATGGGTATCCAGATCCCGTTGTTGGTTATTGACCGGAGAGGCGTCTCGGTCATGTCTGCATGTCTCCCGAACCCGTAGGGTCTACACACTTAAGGTTCGGTGACGCTAGGGTTGTAGAGATATGAGTATGCAGTAAACCGAAAGTTGTTCGGAGTCCCGGATGAGATCCCGGACGTCACGAGGAGTTCCGGAATGGTCCGGAGGTAAATAGTCATATATAGGAAGTCAGGTTTCGGCCATCGGGAAAGTTTCAGGGGTCACCGGTATTGTACCGAGACCACCGAAGGGTCCCGGGGGTCCACCGGGTGGGGCCACCTATCCCAGAGGGCCCCATGGGCTGAAGTGGGAGGGAACCAGCCCATGGTGTGCTGGTGCGCCCCCCCTTGGCCCCCCCTGCGCCTAGGGTTGGGAAACCCTAGGGGTGGGGGCGCCTCCACCTGGCTTGGGGGCAAGCCAACCCCCTGGCTGCCGCCCCCAAGGAGATCCCATCTCCTAGGGCCGGCGCCCCCCTAGGGGCCCTATATAAAGAGGGGGGAGGGAGGGCAGCCGCACCTTTGCACTTGGCGCCTCCCTTCCCCTTGCTACACCTCTGCCTCCCACAGACGCTTGGCGAAGCCCTGCCGGGATCCCTGCTGCATCCACCACCACGCCGTCGTGCTGCTGGATCTTCATCAACCTCTCCTTCCCCCTTGCTGGATCAAGAAGGAGGAGACGTCTCTCTGACCGTATGTGTGTTGAACGCGGAGGTGTCGTCCGTTCGGCGCTAGGATCTTCGGTGATTTGGATCACGACGAGTACGACTCCCTCAACCCCGTTCTCTTGAACGCTTCCGCTCGATCTACAAGGGTATGTAGATGCACTCCTCTCTCTCGTTGCTAGATGAACTCATAGATTGATCTTGGTGAAACCGTTGGAATTTTTTTATTTTCTGCAACATTCCCCAACAGTGGCATCATGAGCTAGGTCTATGCATAATTCTCTTTGCGCGAGTAGAACACAAATTTGTTGTGGGCGTAGATGTTGTCAACTTTCTTGCCACTACTAGTCTTATTTTGCTTCAGCGGTATTGTGGGATGAAGCGGCCCGGACCGACCTTACACGTACGCTTACGTGAGACAGGTTCCACGGACTGACATGCACTAGTTTCATAAGGTGGCTAGCGGGTGTCTGTCTCTCCCACTTTAGTTGGAGCATACTCGATGAAAAGGGTCCTTATGAAGGGTAAATAGAAGTTGACAAATCACGTTGTGGCTTTTACGTAGGTAAGAAAACGTTCTTGCTAGAACCCTATTGCAGCCACGTAAAACATGCAACAACAATTAGAGGACGTCTAACTTGTTTTTACAGCATGTGATTGTGATGTGATATGGCCAAAAGTTGTGATGAATGATGAATGATATATATATGTGATGTATGAGGTCATGTTCTTGTAATAGCAATCACGACTTGCATGTCGATGAGTATGACAACCGGCAGGAGCCATAGGAGTTGTCTTAATTATTGTATGACCTGCACGTCAATGATTTAATGCCATGTAATTACTTTACTTTATTGCTAAACCGTTAGCCATAGTAGTAGAAGTAATAGTTGGCGAGCAACCCCATGGAGACACGATGATGGAGATCATGATGATGGAGATCATGATGATGGAGATCATGGTGTCATGCCGGTGACGAAGATGATCATGGAGCCCCGAAGATGGAGATCAAAGGAGCTATATGATATTGGCCATATCATGTCACTACTATTTGATTGCATGTGATGTTTATCATGTTTTTGCATCTTGTTTACTTAGAATGACGGTAGTAAATAAGATGATCCCTCATAATAATTTCAAGAAAGTGTTCACCCTAAGTGTGCACCGTTGCGAAAGTTCGTCGTTTCGAAGCACCACGTGATGATCGGGTGTGATAGATTCTAACGTTCACATACAACGGGTGTAAGACAGATTTACACATGCAAAAACACTCAGATTAACTTGACGAGCCTAGCATGTACAGACATGGCCTCGGAACACAAGAGACCGAAAGGTCGAACATGAGTCGTATGGAAGATACGATCTACATGGAGATGTTCACCGATGATGACTAGTCCATCTCACGTGATGATCGGACACGGCCTAGTCGACTCGGATCATGTATCACTTAGATGACAAGAGGGATGTCTAATCTGAGTGGGAGTTCATTAAATAATTTGATTAGATGAACTTAATTATAATGAACTTAGTCTAAAATCTTTACAATATGTCTTGTAGATCAAATGGCCCATGTTACCCTAAACTTCAACGCGTTCCTAGAGAAAACCAAGCTGAAAGATGATGGCAGCAACTATACGGACTGGGTCCGGAACGTGAGGATCATCCTCATAGCTGCCAAGAAATATTATGTCCTAGAAGCACCGCTAGGTTAAGCATCCATCCCAGATAACCAAGACGTTATGAGCGCTTGGCAGTCTTGTGCTGATGATTACTCCCTCGTTCAGTGAGGCATGCTTTACAGCTTAGAACCGGGGCTCCAAAAACGTTTTGAGCAACACGGAGAATATGAGATGTTCGAAGCTCATGCCCAGGTCGAGAGATATGAAGTCTCCGACAAGTTCTTCAGCTGTAAGATGGAGGAAAATAGTTCTGTCAGTGAGCACATACTCAAGATGTCTGGGTTGCACAACCGCTTGACTCAGCTGGGAGTTAATCTCCCGGATGACGCGGTTATTGACAGAATCCTCCAGTCGCTTCCACCGAGCTACAAGAGCTTTGTGATGAACTTCAATATGCAGGGGATGGAAAAGACCATTCCTGAGGTATATTCAATGCTGAAATCAGCGGAGGTAGAGATCAAGAAAGAACATCAAGTGTTGATGGTGAATAAAACCACTAAGTTCAAGAAAGGCAAGGGTAAGAAGAACTTCAAGAAGGACGACAAGGGAGTTGCCATGCCCGATAAGACAGTTGCCAGGAAGAAGTCAAAGAATTGACCCAAGCCTGAAACAGAGTGCTTTTATTGCAAGGGAAGTGGTCACTTCAAGTGGAACTGCCCCAAGTACTTAGCTGACAAGAAGGCCGGCAACACTAAAGGTATATGTGATATACATGTAATTGATGTGTACCTTACCAGTGCTCGTAATAGCTCCTGGATATTTGATACCAGTGCCGTTGCTCATATTTGTAACTCAAAGTAGGAGCTGTGGAATAAATGGAGACTGGCGAAGGACGAGGTGACGATGCGTGTTGGGAATGGTTCCAAGGTTGATGTGATCGCCGTCGGCACGCTACCTCTACATTTACCTACGGGATTAGTTTTAAACCTCAATAATTGTTATTTAGTGCCAAGTTTGAGCATGAACTTGTATCTGGATCTCGTTTAATACGAGATGGCTACTCATTTAAATCCGAGAATAATGGTTGTTCTATTTATATGAGAGATATGTTTTATGGTCATGCCCCGATGGTCAATGGCTTATTCTTAATGAATCTCGAACGTGATGTTACACATATTCATAGTGTGAATACCAAAAGATGTAAAGTTGATAACGATAGTCCCACATACTTGTGGCACTGCCGCCTTGGTCACATTGGTGTCAAGCGCATGAATAAGCTCCATGCTGACGGACTTTTAGAGTCTCTCGATTATGAATCATTTGACACATGCGAACCATGCCTCATGGGAAAAATGACCAAGACTCCGTTCTCCGGAACAATGGAACGAGCAACCAACTTATTGGAAATCATACATACTGATGTGTGCGGTCCAATGAGCGTTGAGGCTCACGAAGGATATCGTTATGTTCTCACTCTCACTGACAACTTGAGTAGATATGGGTATGTCTACTTGATGAAACACAAGTCTGAGACCTTTGAAAAGTTCAAGGAATTTCAGAATGAGGTAGAGAATCAACATGACCGAAAGATAAAGTTCCTACGATCAGATCATGGAGGAGAATATTTAAGTCACGAATTTGGTACGCACTTAAGGAAATGTGGAATTGTTTCACAACTCACGCCGCCTGGAACACCTTAGCGTAACGGTGTGTCCGAACGTCGTAATCGCACTCTATTGGATATGGTGCGATCTATGATGTCTCTTACCGACTTACCGCTATCATTTTGGGGATACGCTCTAGAGACAGCTACATTCACTTTAAATAGGGCACCGTCTAAATCCGTTGAGACGACACCGTATGAATTATGGTTTGGGAACAAACCTAAGCTGTCGTTTCTAAAAGTTTGGGGATGCGATGCTTATGTCAAGAAACTTCAACCTGAAAAGCTCGAACCCAAGTCGGAAAAATGCGTCTTCATAGGATACCCCAAGGAAACCATTGGGTATACCTTCTACCTCAGATCCGAAGGCAAGATCTTTGTTGCCAAGAACGGGTACTTTCTGGAGAAAGAGTTTCTCTCAAGAGAAGTAAGTGGGAGGAAAGTGGAACTTGATGAAGTACTACCTCTTGAACCGGTGAGTAGCGTAGCTCAGGAAGATGTTCCTGTGGTGCCAGCACCAACTGAAGAGGAAGTTAATGATGATGATCAAGGTACTTCGGATCAAGTTACTACTGAACTTCGTAGGTCCACGAGGACACGTTCCACACCAGAGTGGTATGCCAACCCTGTCCTGGAAATCATGTTGTTAGACAACAGTGAACCTTCGAACTATGAAGAAGCGATGGCGGGCCCAGATTCCAACAAATGGCTTGAGGTCATGCAATCCGAGATAGGATCCATGTGTGAAAATGAAGTATGGACTTTGACAGACTTGCCCGATGATCGGCGAGCGATAGAAAACAAATGGATCCTTAAGAAGAAGACGGACGCAGATGGTAATGTTACCATTTATAAAGCTCGACTTGTCGCTAAGGGTTACCGGCAAGTTCAAGGGGTTGACTACGATGAGACATTCTCTCCCGTAGTGAAGCTAAAGTCCGTCCGAATCATGTTAGCAATTGCCGCATACTATGATTATGAGATATGGCGGATGGACATCAAAACGGCATTCCTTAATGGTCATCTTAAGGAAGAACTGTATATGATGCAGCCGGAAGGTTTTGTCGACCTTGAGAATGTTAACAAGGTATGCAAGCTCCAGCGATCCATTTATGGGCCGGTGCAAGCATCTCGGAGTTGGAACATTCGCTTTGATGGGATTATCAAAGCGTTTGGGTTTATGCAGACTTATGGAGAAGCCTGCGTTTACAAGAAAGTGAGTGGGAGCGCTGTAGCGTTTCTCATATTATATGTAGATGGCATACTTTTGATGGGAAATGATATAGAACTCTTGGACAGCATTAAGGCCTACTTGAATAAGTGTTTTTCAATGAAGGACCTTGGAGAAGCTGCTTACATATTAGGCATCAAGATCTATAGGGATAGATCGAGACGCCTCATAGGTCTCTCACATAGCACATACCTTGATAAGATATTGAAGAAGTTCAATATGGATCAGTCCAAGAAAGGGTTCTTGCCTATATTGCAAGGTGTGAGATTGAGCTCGGCTCAATGCCCGACCACGGCAGAAGATAAAGAAGAGATGAGTGTCACCCCCTATGCCTCAGCCATAGGGTCTATTATGTATGCCATGCTGTGTACCAGGCCTGATGTAAACCTTGCCATAAGTTTGGTAGGAAGGTACCAAAGTAATCCCGGCAAGGAACACTGGACAGCGGTCAAGAACATCCTAAAGTACCTGAAAAGGACTAAGGATATGTTTCTCATTTATGGAGGTGACGAAGAGCTCGTCGTAAAGGGTTACGTCGACGCTAGCTTCAACACAGATCTGGATGACTCTAAGTCACAAACCGGATATGTGTATATTTGAATGGTGGGGCAGTAAGCTGATGCAGTTGCAAGAAAAGCGTCGTGGCAGGATCTACATGTGTAGCAGAGTACATGGCAGCCTCGGAGGCAGCGCATGAAGCAATCTGGGTGAAGGAGTTCATCACCGACCTAGGAGTCATACCCAATACGTCGCGGCTGATCAAACTCTTTTGTGACAACACTGGAGCTATTGCACTTGCCAAGGAGCCCAGGTTTCACAAGAAGACCAGGCACATCAAGCGTCGCTTCTACTCCATACGTGAAAATGTTCAAGATGGAGACATAGATATTTTTAAAGTACACACGGACCTAAATGTAGCAAGTCCGTTGACTAAACCTCTCCCTAGGGCAAAACATGATCAACACCAAAATTCCATGGGTGTTCGATTCATCACGATGTAACTAGATGATTGACTCTAGTGCAAGAAGGAGACTGTTGGAAATATGCCCTAGAGGCAATAATAAAATGGTTATTATTATATTTCTTTGTTCATGGTAATAGTATATTATTCATGCTACAATTGTGTTATCCGGAAATCGTAATACACGTGTGAATACATAGACCACAACGTGTCCCTAGTGAGCCTCTAGTTGACTAGCTCGTTGATCAACAGATAGTCATGGTTTCCTAACTATGGGCATTGGATGTCATTGATAACGGGACCACATCATTAGGAGAATGATGTGATGGACAAGACCCAATCCTAAGCATAGCTCAACGATCGTGTAGTTCGTTTAGCTAGAGCTTTTCCAAATGTCAAGTGTCATTTCCTTAGACCATGAGATTGTGCAACTCCCGGATACCGTAGGAGTGCTTTGGGTGTGCCAAACGTCACAACATAACTGGGTGACTATAAAGGTGCACTACGGGTATCTCCGAAAGTGTCTGTTGGGTTGGCACGAATCGAGACTGGGATTTGTCACTCCGTATGACGGAGAGGTATCTCTGGGCCCACTCGGTAATGCATCAGCATAATGAGCTCAATGTGACCAAGTGTCCGGTCACGGGATCATGCATTACGGTACGAGTAAAGTGACTTGCCGGTAACGAGATTAAACGAGGTATTGGGATACCGACGATCGAGTCTCGGGCACGTAACGTACTGATTGACAAAGGGAATTGTATACGGGGTTGCTTAAATCCTCGAAATCGTGGTTCATCCAATGAGATCATCGAGGAGCATGTGGGAGTCAACATGGGTATCCAGATCCTGCTGTTAGTTATTGACCGGAGAGGCGTCTCAGTCATGTCTGCATGTCTCCCGAACCCGTAGGGTCTACACACTTAAGGTTCGGTGACGCTAGGGTTGTAGAGATATGAGTATGCAGTAAACCGAAAGTTGTTCGGAGTCCCGGATGAGATCTTGGACTTCATGAGGAGTTCCGGAATGGTCCGGAGGTAAAGAATCATATATAGGAAGTCAGGTTTGGGCCACCGGAAAAGTTTCAGGGGTCACCGGTATTGTACCGAGACCACCGGAAGGGTCCCGGGGGTCCATCGGGTGGGGCCACCTATCCCGGAGGGCGCCATGGGCTGAAGTGGGAGGGAACCAGCCCATGGTGGGCTGGTGCACCGCCCCCCCCCCTTGCCCCCCCTGCGCCTAGGGTTGGGAAACCCTAGGGGTGGGGGCGCCTCCACCTGGCTTGGGGGGCAAGCCAACCCCCTGGCAGCCGCCTCCCCTAGGAGATCCCATCTCCTAGGGCCGGCGCCCCCCTAGGGGCCCTATATAAAGAGGGGGGAGGGAGGGCAGCCGCACCTTTGCACTTGGCGCCTCCCTTCCCCTTGCTACACCTCTCCCTCCCACAGACGCTTGGCGAAGCCCTGCCGGGATCCCTACTGCATCCACCACCACGCCGTCGTGCTGCTGGATCTTCATCAACCTCTCCTTCCCCCTTGCTGGATCAAGGAGGAGACGTCTCACTGACCATACGTGTGTTGAACGTGGAGGTGCCGTCCGTTCGGCGCTAGGATCTCCGGTGATTTGGATCACGACGAGTACGACTCCCTCAACCCCGTTCTCTTGAACGCTTCCGCTCGATCTACAAGGGTATGTAGATGCACTCCTCTCTCTAGTTGCTAGATGAACTCATAGATTGATCTTGGTGAAACTGTAGGAAATTTTTTATTTTCTGCAACGTTCCCCAACATAACCAGGATCTCTTTTTTGCAGTCCGGCTAGTAGCTCGTCTCAACAGGGTTCGTCTTCAGGGGATCTTCTTTCGGAGGTGATGGAAAGTGAAACTCCACCTGCCTCTCCGTCCCATGGGACAGGCGACCCTGAGGTGTCATCACGGAAGATCCCAAATCCGCTGAGGCCGGAAGCTGACGCTTCGGCCGCCCCGAGCCCGGCGCGATCGGCTCCCTTGGAGGGCGATGAGAAGGGTCCGGAACAGTCCGGTGCCCGGCCGAACACGCTGATGGGCCTCCTGGAGCAATCTGCTCTCTCAGAGGGTCACCGTAGGCTAATGGGTACGATGTTAGAGAAAATTTCTTCTACCACAAGCGGGTTAAATGAAGCTTTTGGAAGTTTGCTCAAAGGCTTCGAGGTACGCGATAAAAATACGTAATTTTTGATTGTTCTGCACGCGCTAGGTGTGCTCCGTATAGATAGTAGCCCCTGAGACTCTGGTTGCCAGCCCTAGGCAGCAAACGGAGGATCACACTCTCAGGTAATGATCGTACTGCATTCATGCGCAGGTGGCTAAGAGTCTGGTGATAGACCGGAATACTGAAGTTGCCGAACCGAGGCGACAGATTGATGTGGTTGATACTGACATCACGCTTGTAAATAAGCAACTTGACGAGTCACAGAGTATGCGCTCATTTTTTCCTCATTTGTTTTAGGAAATATGAAGAGGATTGTAATATTAATATGATATGATGTAGCTGCAGGCGGAGCTACTGCCATTGAGGCCCTGAGGGCGGAACTTGCCCTAGCCAAGGAACAAGCTCGGGTTAGCAATGCGGCTGCCCTAAAGGCAGCCGAAGACTTGAGAGCCGAACAGGCTGCTCATCGCCGAAGCAAAGAAAATATAGCCGAGATGGCTGTGGAGCTGAGGGATGCCAGCGGCCGGTATGAGCTTCTCGAGAGGGAGAATCAGGAAAAGGCGGCTGACCAGAAGAAGGCGCTGGATTTGGCTAAGGAGACGCGCTCTAAAATTAGAGACGCGCGGGAGGAACTTTGACAAGCCGGAGAAATCACGACTAGAAATCTCTATTTGTTGTGGATGAAGTTTTTAGATCCAAAGTATGCTCTGTTGGATAAGCATTGGAGCACTGCAGATGAGTATGCAGACTTGGCGAAAAGTGCGGCTGATGCGACCAAGTTATTCAAGGATCATAAAGATAACGAAATGGAAAGGCTATTCTGGTCGCAATTTAGCGCTCTATCGCGCTCATTGCCATTGTGTGAGAAGATGGCCGCTATAGCCGAGCTCCGTAGGTTGTCCGGTCTTGCAATGAGGTCTGAAATAGACCATCTATGGCCGAAGGGACCGAAGCCGGATAGTTACTTTGGTTTAGTACATCATCTGTTTGGCGCCATATCACGAATCGATGCCGTGAAGAGGTCGGCGTGCATAGAGGGTGTGCGGATGGCTCTTGCTCGCGTTAAGACATTTGGGCAGATATGGAGGCCACCAGCATTGCAACCCAGGGTCCGGCAGGAAGCCAAGACCCAGCCCAGCACTATTTTGAGCAGGTCATCGAAGGTGCCCGTAGAATAGAGGCTCAGTGCTCGAAGAATGTCATGTTCGAGTGACAAATCGGTTAAAACAATTATGTGTTTATACTTTTGCGTGAAAGTGTTGTAATGCCTCCTGTGCGGCCGTTTATGTATTCATATAATTTGAAAGTTAGCAGTCGTTGGCTTGAGCCCCCACGCATATATTGCGGGGGTGTTCAAAAAATATATGCATAATCACACTTGGTCCAACGTCTTGGTCCGTTAAGGAGGTGATCGCACGTCGAAGCAGGCAACCGGACTATATAGATGTAACACTTTCACTTAGCCATAGGAGTTTAATGGTGGGGCTACTAAGTAGCCCCTAGTACATCCATGTGCATCCGTATAGGGGCGTGTATGTACGTGACTGGGAAACGGTCCTTCGTTAATGCGGAGGAATCCTATAGATTCCAATGAGTCTTCGAGTGGTTGACCAGTCTCTCATTGTATCATGACAGTCAGTTTTCGGCTTTCTCTACTGACGTGCTCATCCGGAATAACCAGGGCACAATCGCAGTACTTCTCCTTTGGCTGCCTTAGCCGATAGAACGGAACGTAAGGCAGCAAACCCAGGAGCTGGGCAAACCCAACATTTGACCAAAGACATGATTCGGAGCTGATGCATATAAGACCAAACTCGCAACGCCAAACACTCCCGAAGGTATTCAGACTTTATAACATATACTGGGCTGAGCAACGCCCTTGATTATGAACCCTGTATTTCCAGGTATGTGCATTGACCTGTCGTGGCGAAATGCCTATTATGCTAGTATCCGCTGTGGGGGTAGTGAATACCCACGGGATGTCAAGCAACAAAAGACAGTAAAGAAGGTTTACACAGGGGCTTAATCTAAAGAGAAACATTTGAGCGGGGCCCTGCTGCACGTCTGCGCCTTTGTCTCCGTTGTGCCGTTTCCTGTAAGGGTGTCGCACGAATAGTGTCTGCAAAAACAAAAACTCATAAAAGGGAGTAAGCGTGCGAGAAGTTGGTTATTCTCGATGGATGTTAGAAATACGAGATATTTGCCTATTAATGAGGCAAGCCGAATTGTGGGCTTTATTACATATTTGCAGCCCCTGGTATCATTTACGGGGATATATGTATAGCACCCGGCTCAGGTTTATCCAGGCTGTTGTTGAAGATGGTGTACTGGACTCGTCTAACCGTGTTCGTGGTCTTGATGACCGATCATGCGTTCTAGTGGGAGAGGCCGCTTAATGTCCGGCTACAAGAGCCACCGCATACTGCTCTGTGCTTCCTCTAACGGTTATGACGCCACGTGGACCGGGCATCTTAAGTTTAAGGCATGCGTAGTTTGGTATTGCGTTAAAGCAAGCGAAGGCCATTCTTCCGAGTAATGCATGATAACCGCTGCTGAAGGGAGCGATGTCGAAGAGTAGTTCCTCACTTCTGAAGTTGTCGGGAGAACCGAATGTCACCTCTAATATGAGGCAGCCCCAGCAGTGTATCCCCATCTGGTATCACTCCATTAAAGGTGGTGTTACTTTGGCTTATTCTGGATGGGTCTATCCCCATCTTGCGGATGGTGTCCTGATATATCAGATTAAGACTACTGTTGTCGTCCATTAGGACTCGAGTAAGATGGTAGCCATCAATTATTGGGTCGAGCACCAAGGCAGCCGATCCTCCGTGCTGGATACTGGCCAGGTGGTCCATGTGATCAAAAGTGATCGGGCGGGCCGCCCAGGGGTTGAACTTGGGGGCAACGAACTCCGTGTGAGTTGCGTGGACCATGTTTACTATTTCGACCTCTAGTGGGAATTTTTTCTGTCCCCCCGTGTTCGGCTGGCGAGGCTCATCCTCGTCTTCGCTTGGCGTTTCCCTTCCCTTGTGTTCGGCGTTTAACTTGCCGGCCTGCTTGAAGACCCAACATTCTCTTTGAGTATGGTTTGCAGGTTTTTCGGAGGTGCCATGGATTTGGCACATCTGTCCAGGACTTTATTCAAGCCGGACAGTCCCTCTTTACTACCCTTAAATGGCTTATTTCCTTGCCCGGGTCGAGAGCCCCTGAATCCGGCGTTGACCGTCGTGTTGTCCGGACTATCGTCATTGTTCCGGTGCTTGTGCTTAGTGCGTCGTGGCTTCCCGTTGCCATCTCGAATTTCGGATGTGCCTGGGTCACTGGTGCCTCTACGGGCCAACCAGTTCTCTTCGCCCGCACAAAGCGGGTCATAAGGCTTGTTAAGGCCGCCATCGTCCTTGGCTTTTCTTGGCCGAGGTGTCTGGCAAGCCACTCGTCCTGGATACTATGTTTGAAGGCCGCTAAGGCTTCGGCATCCGGACAGTCAATAATTTGATTCTTCTTAGTGAGAAATTAGTTCCAAAGCTTACAGGCTAACTCTCCGGGCTGTTGTATTATGTGACATAAATCGTCTGCATCCGGACGTCGGACATAGGTCCCTTGAAAATTGGCCCTGGAAGCATCCTCAAGTTCCTCCCAACTTCCAATTGAGCTTTCGGGGAGGCTCTTCAACCAATGCCGAGCTGGTCCTTTCAACTTGAGGTGAAGATATTTAATGGCATGGAGGTCGTCCCTACGAGCCATGTGTATGTGGAGGATAAAATCTTCAATCCAGACCCCAGGGTATGTCGTTCCGTCATATGCTTCTATGTTCACGGGTTTGAATCCCTGTGGAAATTCATGATCCAGCACCTCATCGGTGAAGCACAGGACATGTCGTGGCATGATGTCGGTTGTTGTTGCGCCCGGTGTTGATTCCGAACTGGTATTCGATCAGTGTGATCGTTGTGGTGACCATAATCCCGCGTTGGAGCATGTCCTCTGGATCCGTAGGATGACCTGGCCACACCGGCCTTTTTGTCCAGGAGCTCACATAAATTGTGTGCAGTATCAGTGGCTGCTCTATCACGACCATGAAGTGGTTGGTCCAGCCGGGTGGCTGTATTTATCTTTGGCGGAATGGGCGTTGCGGCCTCATCGTCAAATTCGGGCAGCAACTTGCGTTTTGGGTAGCTCTTTGTGTGGCGATCGTCGCCATATTTTCCTTCGGTGTCTAGCACCTTACTCCATCTTCGGTTGAGCGTATCCTGTGCGGCTTTAAGACTTTGCCTCTGCTTCTTTAGGCTCCTTGCCGTGGCCATGAGCCTTCTGTGGAGGTTATCTTGTTCCAAGCATTTTTCCGGGATGATGAATGCATCGTCAACTGGACTGTCCTCCCCTCCGTGGGCATTTTGATGAGTTCGGTCCTCAGGATCGCTGTGATTGGGCATTTGTTCGGCGTGGCCTGGATCTTATTGCTCCATTGCTGTGTTCATATTGTTGCCTTCGGAGTTAACCAGAGTGTCATTTTTCCTCACGTTGTTATCGCTATTTTTACTATGACTAGACTTAGAGCGGCGCCTGCGCCGCCGTTTTAGTTTTTGTCCGGGGGTTTATCCTCCGTTGTGTCCTTTTTTTCACTGTTGTCTTCCTTAGGCGTGTCCACCATGTAGATGTCATATGATGAAGTGGCGGTCCAGCGCCCCATGGGCGGTGGTTCCAGATCGTCCCCTGTGTCGACGTCCATACCGTCGATGTCGTCGGAGTCGAAATCAAGCATGTCTGTTAGGTCATCGACAGTGGCTATGAAGTGGGTGGTGGGTGGGACACGATTTTCTTCGTCATCCGTGTCCCACTCGAGCCGGACATAGTTCGTACAAGAGTCTTCTGTCAAGGAAAGTGACTTTAATGAATTAAGTGCTTCGCCCAAGGGGGAGTGCTGAAAGATATCCACAGCGGTGAATTCCATTACTAGGGCCCAATTAGACTCGATGGGTCCGGGCATGCGCAGTTCGGAACCCACATCCGGACACAAGTCCGGGGGTCCGATGGTGCAGATCTCCTTAACGACGGAGTCAGTGTTCGGCTCTACCGCCAAAGAGTATGCAGCCTCCGTGGCGGGGTCCATCCACCCGTCCTCGATCGACGCGATCTGCCCCGAATTTAGGTCCGGAGCGGCTGCAGGGGCGATACCCCGAACACTGTCCGATAGCAGATTTAAGTCATGCTCATCGTGATTGTTCGATACTCCCGATGCAGGCCCGAATCTGTTGAAGATCAAGTCTCCACAGATATCGGCTGTGTAATTCAAGTTCCCAAACCTGACCTGATGGCCAGGGGCATAGCTGTCGATCTGCTCCAGATGGCCAAGCGAGTTGGCCCGCAATGCGAAGCCGCCGAACACAAAGATTTGTACGGGGTGAAAAGCCTCACCCTGGACTACGTTGTTGAAGGTTGGGGGAGCCATCGAGCCTTACAGCAACGACACAGAGGAACTCTCAATGAAAGCACCAATGTCGGTGTCAAAACCGGCGGATCTCGGGTAGGGGGTCCCGAACTGTGCGTCTAAGGCTAATGGTAATAGGAGACTGGGGACACGATGTTTTACCCAGGTTTGGGCCCTCTCGATGGAGGTAATACCCTACTTCATGCTTGATTGATCTTGATGATATGAGTATTACAAGAGTTGATCAACCACGAGATCGTAGAGGCTAAACCCTAGAAGCTAGCCTATGGTATGATTGTTGTTGTCCTACGGACTAAACCCTCCGGTTTATATAGACACCGGAGGGGGCTAGGGTTACACAGAGTCAGTTACAAAGAGGGAGATCTACATCCGAATCGCCAAGTCTTGCCTTCCACGCAAAGGAGAGTCCCATCTGGACACGGGACGAAGTCTTCAATCTTGTATCTTCATAGTCCAACAGTCCGGCCAAAGTACAGAGTCCGGCTGTCCGGATACCCCCTTATCCAGGAATCCCTCAGTCATCTATATATGAGTATATTGACTTAGGAGTCAAATGAGAACATTTGATCATATGTCATACTCATCGTTTAAGCACAAGTGGGTTACCACTTTTACATAAAGAATTGTTGTGTTCACACCATTAGAGTTGCTTTAGCTCAATTCTGAGAGTAAAGCTCCCCCTAGATGTGAGATCCCCCCTAAGAGGGATGAACTAACCTTGGGTTTTGTCGATGATGACTTCATGTAGGTGTTGAAGATGTGGATGCTCAATGTTGATGTATATCATTTGGAACAATCCATTGGAGTGAGTCGCACTTTCAATACCTACACTAGTTAGTCCCACAAGGAACAAACAAGGATATCCATAGACATAGAGTGATGCACACACAAGATGATGTCCATGAAAGCATTAGGTTACCTTGTCCCTTGCCTTACCAACAAGAGGGTTTGTGACTCCTTGAACTAGTGCAAGATGTGGAAGTTGATTGCACTTGTCCTTGCCAAAGTGATATGAGTGAAGTATGTTGGCGGAATCACCCTCAAGAACTCTCTAGTCCTTATTCTTTGGGATCCACATAATCTTGATGGGAATCCTTGGAGTTCTAGTTGTACTTGATGAAGTAGAACTTGATGTAGTCTTGGGAACCCACTTGACCAAGGCCTTAGGAGCTTCTTCAAATGCATCAATCTCCTCTTGAAGCTTGTCCTTGCCTTTTTGCTTGTGGTCTTGTGGTGGAAGATCATCTTGAGCTTGTGTCCCTTTCAAAGAAGTAGGATCGTACTTCTCTTGTTGAGGAACAAACTTCGTCTTGGGGTATTGATCTTCTTCCCACTCAACTCCATTGGCATTGAACTTTTGTTCAAAACCTACATCTTGATTCTTCCGGTGCCTTCCTTGCTTGCGTACAATTTCCTCGAATTGCTTACTTCCGGCAAGGCTCTTGTAAACACCTTTCTCTATAATTCCCGTCAATAAGCTATTTTCTTGCTCAAGTGTAACTTGGCTAAGAGAATCATTAGTGGAATCAAGAGAACTACTAGAAGCAACAACATTGGATTTAGCATGATTATTGTTACTACTACTAGAAGAAGAATATTTCTTGTTCTTGTTACTAGACTTGACTTGTGGCATGTAAGTAGATAAGAGTCAATTCTTGGCAATGTAAGAAGAACTTTTCTTTCAAAGATCATCATTGATTGCCTTTAAAAACTCATGCTCTTGCTCAAGGTTGAGCTTTTCAAAGCATAACTTCTCATGAGTCTTTAAAAGTTCTCGATGATCTTCCAATATAGTTTCATGACCTAACTTAAGAGTGTTTAGTTCTGTAGTTAGGCACTCAATCTTCTTCTTATCATTTTCATTCGTTTTATCTTGATTAGCATGATTAATTGACGTTTCATCATAGTATTCATCACTAGAGTTGTCAACAAGTAAATCATCATCGCCTAAAAAGTCATCTTCATCACTATTGAAATCAACATACTCGGGGTGAGATACCTTTGGGCCTTTAGCCATGAAGAATCTTCCAATTCCTTCATTTGGTGAGTCAAATATGTCGTAGGAGTTGGTTGACACAAGTGCTAGACCGGCAACACCTTCATCTTGAGTATATTTGGAGTCGGAGTGATAGCTTCTCTCGGAGTGATTGTCGGAGTGGGAGCCGAATACCCATTCACCAACATGAGCTTGATGTATTCGTTTTGTGTAGCTCCTTGATGACTTATCCTTCCTTTCTGAATCCTTGCTTCTTCGGGATGTTCTTCGTTCATAACGATCATCTCTACTCCTTATTTCTCTTGATGGTGATTCTTCTCTTCTACTCCTTCTTTTTGGACAATCTTCTCTTCTTTTGTAGGGAGCCATACACTCATTGGAATAGTGTCCGATCTTCCACAATTGTAGCAATTACGCTCACGACTAGAAGATCTTTTGTCATTGTAGGACCTTGATTTGGAACTTCTTTCCTTACTTCTACTCTTGTAGAACTTATTGAAGTGCTTCACCATTAGGCTCAATTCTTCATTGAAGGTTTGTTTCTCACTTGATGATGTGGGAGCTTCACATGAGGCTTTGTAATCACCACTTGACTTGTTGTGGAGCTCTTCCTTATCCTTGAGTGTCATCTCATGAGCAACAATTCTTCTTCCAATGACTTCCGTTGGCTTGAGATCTTTGTAATTGAGCATCATTTGGATCAATGTGCACACGGTATCATATTTTCCATCCAGGGCTCTTAGGATCTTCTTGATGATGAATTTATTAGTCATCTCTTCACTTCCTAAGCCGACAATCTCATTTGTGATGAGAGCAAGCCTAGAGTACATTTTAGCGGTGCCTTCACCATCCTTCATTTTGAACTTGTCAAGTTGACTTTGAAGCACATCCAATTTGGATTCCTTGACGGAGTCGGTACCTTCGTGCATGTCAATCAAAGTATCCCAAGTTTCCTTTGCATTCTCAAGACGGCTGATTTTGTTGAATTCTTCGGGGCAAAATCCGTTGAAGATAATGTCACAAGCTTGAGCATTGTATTGCAGCATCTTCAAATCTTCCGTGGTATCTTCACGGTTCGGTTCTCTCCCATAAAAGAATTCACCTTGCAAGGCAATACACAAAATAGCCCAAACGGCGGGGTTATGTCCAAGAATATGCATTTTCATCTTATGGTTCCAACTAGCAAAATTTGTACCATCAAAGTAAGGACCTCTATGGTGGTAATTTCCCTCGCTAGACGCCATACTATCCTAGGTTGTGAAACCGAGGCTATGACCACCAAAAGCTATGGAAATCAAAGCAAATGGAGACCAAAGCTCTGATACCACTTGTAGGATCGAAAGTATGTCTAAAGGGGGGTGATTAGACTACTTGACCAAATAAAATCTAGTCTTTCCCAATTTTAGTTCTTGGCAGATTTTAGCAACTTAGCACAAGTCAAGCAATCAACCTACACATGCAATTCTAAGAGTATAGCAGTGGAATGTAAAACAATTTCATATGAAGGTAAAGGGAGGAGTTTTAGGACGCAAATGCAATGATGACACGGGGATTTTTTATCCATGGTTCTGATAGGTGGTGCTATCGTACATCCACGTTGATGGAGATTTCAACCCACGAAGGGTAACGGTTGTGCGAGTCCACGGAGGGATCCACCCATGAAGGGTCCACGAAGAAGCAACCTTGTCTATCCCACCATGGTCGTCGCCCATGAAGGACTTGCCTCACTAGGGTAGATCTTCACGAATCAGGCGATCTCCTTGCCCTTACAAACTCCTTGGTTCAACTTCACAATCTTGTCGGAGGTTCCCAAGGGACACCTAGCCAATCTAGGAGACACCACTCTCCAAGAAGTAACAAATGGTGTGTTGTTGATGAACTCCTTGCTCTTGTGCTTCAAATGATAGTCTCCCCAACACTCAACTCTCTCTCACAGGATTTGGATTTGGTGGAAAGAAGATTTGAGTGGAAAGCAACTTAGGGAAGGCTAGAGATCACGATTTATGTGGTAGGAATGGAATATCTTGACCTCAACACAAGTGTAGGTGGTTCTCTCTCAGAAAATGTATGTTGGAAGTGTAGGCATGTTCTGATGGCTCTCTCCACGAATGAAGAGTGGGTGGAGGGGTATATATAGCCTCCACACAAAATCTAACCGTTACACACAACTCACCAAACTCGGTGGGACCGAATCGTGAAACTCGGTCGGACCGATTTAGTAAATAATGTGACCGTTAGGAATTTTGGTGGGACTGACATGCCAACTCGGTGGGACCAATATCATTAGGGCTAGGGCATAACGTAATCTCAGTAAGACCGATTACACAAACTGATGAGACCGATTTTGGTAATAGACACACAGAGAGTTGGTCATGCAAACTCGGAGGGACCGATTCGCTCTTCTTGGTTGGACCGAAACGTTACGAAAGGGAAACAGTGAGTTTGCATTGCAATCTCGGTAGGACCGATCGCTCATCTCGGTTTGACCGAAACGTTACTAAGGGAAATAGAGAGATTACAATCCCATCTCGGTGAGACCGAGATCCCCATCAGTGAGACCGAAAAGACTTGGGTTTCGGGCAATGGCGATGACAACTGAACTCGGTTGCGCCGGATAGACAGTTTCGGTGGGGCCGAGTTTGACTTTTGGTTTGGGACATATGTGGATGTGAGAAAGTAGTTGAGAATTTTTGGAGCATATCACTAAGCACTTTGAGCAAGAAACTCATTAAGCAACACCTCATCCCCTTTTGATAGTATTGGCTTTTGCATGGACTCAATGTGATCTTGGATCACTAAAATGGAAAATGTAGAGTCTTGTGCTTTGAGCTTGAGCCAATCCTTTTGTCCTTAGCATTTTCAGGGGTCCATGTTTCTCATCCATGCCATGCCAATCATTGAGCTTTCCTGAAATATTTATCTTGAAATAGCATTAGCTCAATGAGCTATATGTTGTTAGGAATTACTCCCTCCATTTTTGTTTAGTCTGCATATTAGCTTTGGTCAAAATCAAGCTTTATAAACTTTGACTAAGTTTATAAACAAAAATATTAACATATATAATAACAAATCAATACTATTATTTATTATTGAATGTACTTTCACATCGTATAAATTTGTTATGGTAAATGTTTATATTTTTTCTATAAACTTGGTCAAACTTTGCGAAGTTTGACTGCAGTCAACTCTAATATGCAGAGTAAATAAAAACAGAGGGAGTACCAAAACCACCCAGGGATAGTTGCACTTTCAACACGTTCTATGGCGGTGGCTTGGGATCCTCAATTGCCAAGTCATATCTCATCGAACATGACCACGAGGAGGTCACCCGCAAAGGTTCTTCCAAGGTGAAATGGTCCATCTGTGACATCAGAGAGCGCACCATGGGTCTGTGCTCTTCCAACTGGAAGGATCCCGTCCATGACATGTGAGGCAACATCCTATCAGCAAATCTTAACTTTTCTAGCTTGCCAACTAGTGCACTTTGTTGTAGTAGCATTTGTCGTGCGGTGTTTTAACTGTGTCGTGTTTAATTATTTCAGTTATGCAAAAATGTATTGTTCAATAGGGCTATGTGATGTTTAAGTATGAATTGTCCACTTTAGTTTCAGGAATGACTATATTTGGTTGTTTATAGTGAGTAGATGCCTTGTTTATCTGTATTTGGTTGTTAGGTTGGTTGTAGTGAGCATTTTTCAGTTATCAAGCAGATGCCTTGTTTATATGTATTTGGTTCTTAGGTTGGTTCCAGTGAGCATTTGTCCAGTTATCAAGCAGATGCCTTATTTATTTGTATTTGGTTGTTAGGTTAGTTGCAGCATTTGTCCAGTTTTCAAGCAGATGCCTTATTTATCTGTATTTGCTTGTTAGGTTGGTTGTAGTGAGCATTTGTCTAGTTTTCAAGCATATGCCATGTTTCTCTATATTTGCTTATTAGGTTGGTTGCAGTGTGACTATGTCATGCCTATATTTGGTTGTTATACTTATCATGTATGCCTTCTTCATTTTAGTCATTCACAATGTGATGTTCATTATGTGCAAGTCAGAACTGGGCCACTCGACTTCATCAACACCAGTTTGAACGGTTATATTTGGTTTCAGTTATGCCTGGTGTAGTTAACACATGCCCTTTATTTCAGTTTTACACATTTATCTAGTGTGATGTTTAAGCATTACCTACATTCTATTCATTTTCAACAGTACCAATTTGAATTGCAATATTTGATGGATGTTAAGCCTGTTGTCGGCAACATTGCCTTCCATTTTATATCTGCTTTAACAGCATGCTGAAACCAACACATTCAAGCTATCATCTGGAGGTGATGTTGTTTACTTTTGCCATATTTGTTTGAAGTTAAGTTTGTTGTACTTATCATGCCTTTCCACTACTTATGTAGGACAACAACGGGAGTGGCCACCATTTTCCGCCGAGGTTAGTTTCATCCCTTGGCTTGTACTCCCCCGTTGTTCCATAATGTAGTGCATATAGGACCAGTTCTTTTGCTAAAATTCGTCCCCTACCCAGCTTCTCCCAAAATCTTTGAGCCCCATTTGTTTTACAATCATGTCTAACTAGACCCTAACTAGATAGGATTGTAAAACAAATGGGCTCAAAGATTCTGGGAGAAGCTGGGTAGGGGTTGGATTCTGGGAGAATCCCCAGATTTTGGCAAAAGAACTGGCCATAGATCCAAGCCTGGACACTTGTGAGCTTCTAATATTGACTTGTTGCTTGTAGGTACATATGCCCTTGGAGAGGATCCACACATCGACCATTTTTGCGTATGGGGCAATGAGATATTCATGAACAAGCATCAAGTGAGGAAACTAATAAGGATTATTAGCAAAAAGATATGAATCGTAGAAAGCAAATTATTTGTTTATGCTCTATCCAACACAACAGTGAATTATAGGATGGCAACTACAAACTCTGCAGCCTTCTCTTTTTACTACCCATAATGACTTGTTAGACAATAATGTCTAAATATTTTTCGTTCGCAGTGGTTCCCAAAGTAGTTCACTCAAGATACCTCACAAAGTACATGATTGGTGGACACGCAATGAAGGTTAAAGTAATTCATCCAGACTACAATGAGCATTGAGAAGTTCTAATGAAGACAGTGAAGGATGGGCGGGCATGCATCAGAAGGGGTTGGCCTAGAGTCATGTGTGCATTACGCATGGAGGAGGGAACAATATGGGCATTCTGCTTCACCTTCTCCAGCAACCATAATGTCTTTCGCCTCTCTCTTTATAGTCTTTAGTACAAATGTGGTTCATCATTCTTTACTTGGTGCTTCTGTAGTTCTTCAGTATATGTACCTATGCATCAAATTACACATTCGTGGTTGAACCTATATTTGTAATAAACATGGTTGGATATGAAATAAGTGATTGCCTACTTTCAAATTCAAAACATGTGATTTTTAAATTAGGGATTACACTGCACATGGTTTGCAATAGTGAAACATCTACGATAGACATGGAGATCAGACACGTTTCTAGGATCCACTACGTGTGCGATCAATCTCTATTGCACACACGATAAACCAAGAAAAAACGTGTGTGATTAACAACAACATTGCACACAGGTCATTCTTACTAAATGTTTGCGATAGTCACCTTAGCACACATGCTTCGCAATTATGGACTGTTTGTGATGTTGTGCGCATCGCAAACGTTTGGTCATAGAAGAACGCGTGCGATAGGTCGATCATACGACGCGGGTACGACGGATGAATCGTGTGGGATGTATTAAAGCTTCGCATACAGTTTTATAGCAACAACTATGTGCACTCTTACATCGAATCACATATAGTCGAGGAAAAGTAAATGTGTGTGACTGTCTACTTCCATAATCATGAACCGTTTGTGATCAGTCACGCATCATAAACGTAGCACCATAGAATACCGACTGTGATGGCAATCCGAGCACAAACGATTTGCAAGGATGGAGCGTTTCGGATATTTGAGATATCAAAAATAGTTTAGTAGGGACAATTGTATGCATCAAGGCTCCCCATCCCCGATGGTTTCTGGGTCGTGTGGGAAGGACCCCCCCTATCACAGTCACTCACTAGGCGACGGTTCAGAATGCCGTCACGGAAAGGGGTTAAAAACCGTTTGTATAGCACCTCATTGTACCAGTGCTACAATGTACAAATAACCTCTCCTAAAGCCTTCAAAGACTTTGGACTTGTCAAGTTCCATTAGCATATCAAGATCATAAAGCATTGTGACAGACTTGAGGTTGTATCCTAGGGACTCGACAAGCATCAGTTTTTCCATGTGTCAATCCTTTGAGATAGCAACCTTGCCCAGACCCAATACCTTGCTTTTTCCTTTGTCAGCGTAGGTGATATGCTTCAGAGGAGACAGAGTAAGGGGAGCGTTGGTGAGGAGATTCCTATCACCAGTCATGTGATTCATGCAGCCACTGTACAAGACCCATTCTGGGGCTTTTGGTGTCATCTTGAAGAAGCATTAGTCTCACTTACAAATTCATATACTTCAGTTTGAAGAATATGATTATCAATTTCGTCAGTGAATTTCGTAACCAGTATAAAACTATCAACATAAGGGATATCTGAAATGAGGAATTTATTTCATCATGATTAGCTTGCATCCCAACAACCATATATCAGGTCTTCAGCAAATTGATCAGACCATTAGTTGTCTAAAGACCCGACCATGCAAAAGAGATTAGGGCATGTACAATGGTTGATAAGATAGTCTTATCTTAAGTCTTGCATGTAATTTAGCGATGACAAAAAAATTGTCTACAATGGGTCATCTCATAGCCTTATCTTCAACAACTAGCTATTCCTAAAAACATGGTGAGACATATTGTGCTAAGAGATCATCTCTTGTCTTCTCTTAAATAAGATAGGACAAGTCTTATCTTATGAGTTCTCTCTCCTCCACATCATCATCTATCCTACGTGGCAATCCTAAGATAGCACCATCGTACATGCCCTTAGTTCTTCTTCTTAACCATCCACATTTGATGGATGATGACCCACAAGTATATGGGGTCAATTGTAGCCTTTTCAATAAGTAAGAGTGTCGAACCCAACGAGGAGCAGAAGGAAATGACAAGTGGTTTTAAGCAAGGTAATGCCTACAAGTGCTAAAATTGTAAGTAGCAGAGTAGTTTGATAGCAAGATAATTTGTAACGAGCAAGTAACGATAGTAGTAACAAAAGTGCAGCAAGGTATCCCAATCCTTTTGAGGCAAAGGACAGGCCAAAATGGTCTCTTATGATAAGCAAAGTGTTCTTGAGGGTACACGGGAATTTCATCTAGTCACTTTCATCATGTTGGCTTAATTCGTGTTCGGTACTTTGATAATTTGATATGTGGGTGGGCCGGTGCTTAGGTGCCGTTCTTACTTGAACAAACCTCCTAATTATGATTAACCCTCTCGCAAGCATCCGCATCTATGAGAAAAGTATTAAGAATAAATTGTAACCATAGCATTAAACTTTTGGATCCAATCGGTCCCTTATGGAATAGCGCATAAACTGGGGTTTAAGCTTCTGTCACTCTCCAAACCCACCATCTAATAACTACTCCACAATGCATTCCTTAGGCCCAAATATGGTGAAGTGTCATGTAGTCGACGTTCACATGACACCACTAAGAGAAAGAAAACATACATATAATCAAAATATCGAACACATATCAAGTTCACATGATTATTTGCAACATGATTTCTCCTGTGAACTCAAGAACGAAGGTAACTACTCACAAATGATAATAATGCTCAAGATAGAGGGGTAATAAATATCATAATGGATCTAAACATATAATCTTCCACCAAATAAACCATATAGTAATCAACTACAAGATGTAATCAACACTACTAGTCACCCACAAGCATCAATCTATAGTTTTGGTACAAAGATTGAACACAAGAGATGAACCAGGGTTTGGGAGGAGTTGGTGCTATTGAAGATGTTGATGAAGATAGCCCTCCCCAAGATTGGAGAGTTGTTGGTGATGATGATGACGATAATTTCCCCCTCCGGGAGGGAAGTTCCCCTGGTGGAATCGCTCCGCCGGAGGGCAAAAGTGCTCCTACCCAAGCCCGCCTCGAGCCAGCGGCGCTTCATCCCGAAATTCCTCCCCTTGATTTTTCTAGGTCGAAATGACTTATACACCAGAAGATGGGCACTAGAAGTGGGCCGAGGAGGGCAACACCCACCAGGGCGCGCCTGGGCCTCCTGGCGCGCCCAGGTGGGTTGTGCCCACCCGGTGGCCACCCTCTGGTACTTATTTGCTCCAATAATTCTTAAATATTCCATAAAAAATGCTCGAGAAGTTATAGCTCATTTGGAGTTGTGCAGAATAGGTAGCTTGACGTTGCTTTTTTAGGTCCAGATTCCCATCTGCCAGAATTCGCCCCCTTTGTGTATACCTTGCATATTATGAGAGAAAAGGCATTAGAATTACTCCAAAAAGCATTATCATACAATAAAAAACATAAATAACAGTAGGAAATCATGATGCAAAATGGACGTATCAACTCCCCCAAGCTTAGACCTCGCTTGTCCTCAAGCGAAAACTAAAATCGAAAAACATATCCACATGCTTAGAGAGACAGGTGTCGATAAAAACAAAAATACGGACATAGCAGCATCATGTGACTTATTATTACAGCAACAAACTTTAACATTAAACTTTTATCATAGAAATTTTGTCATGGACTTCTCATGAACAAGTGACAATTCATCACAACATTGAATTATAAAGCATAAACTCTATTGGAAACCAACAAACTATGTTCTTATTAAACTTTGCAACTACAATTCATCGTCTTTTCAAGAAGGGTCACGTATCGGAGCCTTTAGGCAAGTCCACATACTCAACCATCATTTATTCGTCTATGATTTCTAATACTCATCACATACACATGAGCAAAACGTTTTAATTGGACAAATAGAAAGATAGGGGCTTATAGTTTCGCATCCCAATGCACTCACCTCAAGGGTGATGTCAACACTGGATATATGTGCCTAGATCTTTCCTCACCACATGATGCTTGCCAAAGGAGAAAATAAAAAGGAATAGAGAGAAAACTTTGACTCTAGCATGAAAGTAAATACTTGAAAGTAAAAGATAGGCCCTTCGTAGAGGGAAGCAGAGGTTGCCATGCGCTTTTTTCTTGTATGTTCAACCCCTTAGTGCAAGAGAACGTCACGTTATATTACCCCTTGTGATGGCAACCTTTATTATGCAGTCTATCGCTTTTATTCTTCGCCATCACAAGTTCGTACAACGCTCAATTTTCCCTTACACTAAATGATCTTACTCTTTTGGAAGCAATTTTTATTGCCGTTTTTGCACCGATGACAACTTACTTGAAGGATCTTACTCAATCCATAGGTAGGTATGGTGGACTCTCAAACAAGATTTTTATTTAAGGGTTTTGGGTGCACAAGTAGTATCTCTATTTAGTGCGGAGTTTTTGGCTAGCAAAGATAGGGGCAAGCAACACATGTTGAAGGATCTATGACAATATAACTTCTATGTGAATATGAACAAACATAAATCATTATGTTGTCTTCCTTGTCCAACGTCAACAATTTTGGCATATAATATTTTGATGAGTGCTAACAATCACAAAAGATTTCCAGGATAGTATATTTATATGTGAATCTTCCCTTCCCTTATAAATTCTTTCATGAGTTGGATCATTGACCAATGCTATGTTTGTCAATCTACAATAAAATTTTCTACTTATACTTTTCCTTGTGTAATGGCATCACTTACAATAAGATTAGCATATAATCTTTTTCTCTTTATTTCCTTTCTTTCTATTCCAACAAGAAAGTAAAGAAGGAAAACCTCAAACTAAACTTTATTATATATCTCGCACATGATTACAAAGATTGATCACTAAGCAAACTCTTAAAAAGAAAGGATCGAACTAAACTTTTATTCATCTAATAGCAAAAGATAACCATGGATCGAACTAAGAAAGTAAAGGCAAAAGATAGTGGAGATGATACGATACCGGGGCACCTCCCCCAAGCTTCGCGAAAGCCAAGGGGAGTGCCCATACCCGATACTCAGTTTTCTTTCCATGGTGAAGAAGAAGGTGGTGATGAAGTAGAAGCAATCTTGTCCAATACATCTCTGAGTATATATCTTAAGTTGTGAATCTCACGAAGAGCTTGATGCAGTAGCTCAATGTTCTTCTCTACTTCAGCCATGATATGTTTATTTTCCGGACCCCAAGAGTTTGTCCCTGCATCAATTTCTCTTGGACGAGATATGTCCCAATTGGATGGTATATGCACACAAGGGGTGTTTTCGGACCCATAATTATGAATCAAATTGTGATAATTGTTTTGATGTAACCTATGTAGAGGCCTACTTGTAGGGAGTTCTTCCTGATCTCTTGGGCCTCCTTGATTGTTTAGAGACCTCGTGGCTTGATGGGAGTTAGGATGAGTGGAGATGCCAGCCAGAGTACCTCTCTCAGAGGCCGGAGGGTGAATTCTGAACGAGTCCCCCTCATCTTCCTCCATAATGATCTCTTCAAATACCTCTCCCCTAGATTCTACCTGAAGCAACCAAGCTTCGCCTTCTTTAGTGTTGGAGGAGGGTGAAGACACGATGCCTGGGTCAACAGATCTGACAGAAAACAGCAAGAAAAGAAAACGGAAAATTTCTCCGCGATACGGAGGTCAACAGGTTCGGGAGGTATATAAAGATTTTTTATCTTGAGGAACAAGCAGAATGGAAGAAAAGCGGAGTCCGGAACCCGAGGTGGGCACAACCCACCTGGTGCTCCAGGCATGCCTGGTGCTCCAGGCATGCCTGGTGCGCCCTGGTGTATCGTGCCCACCAGGGTAACTTTCCTGTAAGTTTCTCATTTTCCTAATTTTCAAAATATTCCAAAACTAACAAAAAATATTTTTGTGGATTTCTCAGAGTCCGTTTACTTACCGTATCACGTACCTGCCTTTTTTCATGATTCTGGTGTGTTCCAGAAGGTTTCCTTTATGTGTTCTTCCGGTGTCAAAGTTTGGGTAATATTGCTTTCAACATTAATGGATGTACCTGTGATATATTGTGTTATTCGTTGCCCATTGACAACCTTCGGGTTAGTACCTTAGGCATTATTTATTTTGATAGCTCCGGATCGATAGACCTCCTCGATGACATAGGGTCCTTCCCATTTGGATAGGAGTTTCCCTGCAAATAATCTGAAATGAGAGTTGTACAAAAGAACATATTCTCTGACTTCGAACTCATGCTTTTGGATTCTTTTGTCATGCCATCTTTTAACTTTTTCTTTGAATAACTTTGCATTTTCATAAGCCTAGGTTCTCCATTCATCTAATGAGCTAATATCAAATAACCTCTTTTCACCAGCAAGTTTTAAATCATAATTGAGTTCTTTCATTGCCCAAAATGCTTTATGTTCTAACTCAAGAGGCAAATGACAAGATTTTCCATAAACCATTTTATATGGAGACATACCCATAGGATTTTTATAAGCTGTGCATCATCTAATTTCTTAGACCAATTCTTCCGGGACCTATTAACGGTCTTCTGTAAGCTTAGTTTTATTTCTCTATTGCTAAGTTCAACTTGACCACTACACTGAGGATGATAAGGTGATGCAATTATATGGTTAACATCATACTTAGCAAGCATTTTACGGAAAGCACCATGAATACAGTGTGAACCACCATCAGTCTTAAATATCTAGGGACTCCAAACCTTGGGAAAACTTCCTTAAGCATTTTAATAGAGGTGTTGTGATCAGCACTACTGGTTGGAATAGCTTCTACCCACGTAGTAACATAATCAACAACAAGCAAAATGTGTGTATACCCATTAGAGGAAGGAAGAGGTCCCATGAAATCAAATCCCCAAACATCAAATGGTTCAACAGCAAGTGAATAATTCATAGGCATTTCTTGACGCTTACCGATATTACCCATTCTTTGGCATTCATCACAAGACGAGACAAACCTACAGGCATCTTTGAAGAGAGTAGGCCAATAAAAACCAGATTGCAATACCTTATGAGTGGTTCTGACTCCCGCGTGATGTCCTCCATAAGTTTCAGAGTGACATTTCCATAGGATATATTCCTGTTCATTCTCAGGTACACTACATCTAATAATACCATCTGCTCCTTCTTTATAAATATGTGGGTCTTCCCAAAAGTAATGTCTTAAATCATAGAAGAATTTTTTCTTTTGTTGGTATGTGAAACTAGGTGGTATGTATTTAGCAACAATATAATTAGCATAGTCAGCATACCAAGGTGTACTATTAGAAACATTTATTACAGCTAGTTGTTCATCAGGAAAGCTATCATTAATAGGTTGTGGGTCATCAAGAATATTTTCAAGCCTAGACAAGTTATTAGCTACGGGGTTCTCTGCTCCCTTGCTATCAGTAATATGCAAATCAAATTCTTGTAGCAGAAGAACCCACCTAATGATTCTAGGTTTAGCATCTTTATTTTCCATATGATATTTTATAGCAGCATGATCAGTGTGAACAATTACTTTAGAATCAAGAATGTAACATCTGAATTTATCACAAGCAAACACCACTGCTAAGAATTCTTTTTCAGCAGTAGCATAGTTTCGTTGATCACTGTCTAGAGTTTTACTAGCATAATGAATAACATTCAGCTTCTTATCAACTCTTTATCCTAGAGCAACACCAACAACATAATCACTAGCATCACACATAATCTCAAAAGGCAAGTTCCAATCAGTTGGTTGAACAATAGGTGCAGTAATTAAGGCTTTCTTTACTGTTTCAAAGGCTTCTAAGCAATCATCATCAAACACAAAGGGAATATCCTTTTGCAAAAGATTCGTAAGTGGCCTAGAGATTTTAGAAAAGTCTTTGATAAACCTACTATAGAAACCAGCATGACAAAGGAAACTACGAATACCTTTAATATTTTTAGGACATGGCATTTTCTCAATTGCATCAACCTTGGCTTTGTCCACCTCAATGCCTCTTTCAGAAATTTTATGGCCCAAAACAATACCTTCATTAACCATAAAGTGGCACTTCTCCCAATTAAAGACAAGATTTGTTTGTTCACATCTCTGCAAAACTCGATCAAGATTGCTTAAACAATCATCAAAAGACTTCCCATAAACGGAAAACTCATCCATGAAAACCTCAACAATCTTTTCACAAAAATCAGAGAATATAGCAGTCATACATCTTTGAAAGATAGTAGGTGCATTACATAAACCGAAAGACATACGTCTATAAACAAAAGTTCCAAAAGGACAAGTAAAAGTGGTCTTTTCTTGATCAGGTTGTAAAACAGGTATTTTTGAAAAACTAGAATATCCATCAAGGAAGCAAAAATGTGTGTGCTTAGATAATCTTTCTAACATTTGATCAATAAAAGGCAGAGGGTAATGATCTTTTATAGTTGCTTTGTTTAATTTTCTATAATCAATTACCATTCTATATCATGTGACAATTCTTTGTGGAATGAGCTCATTCTTATCATTAGGAACAACAGTAATACCTCCCTTCTTAGGTACACAATGAACAAGACTTTCCCATCTACTATCAGCTATAGGATAGATTATACATGCTTCCGGAAGATTCAATATTTCCGTTCTTGCCACTTCTTTCATCTTCGGATTTAACCGACGTTGGTGATCAACAACGGGTTTAGCAACAGGTTCCATATTAATCTTGTGCTGACATAGAGTGGGATTAATGCCCTTAAGATCATCAAGAGTATATCCAATAGCAGCCTTGTGCTTCCTTAGAACTTTCAATAATCTTTCTTCTTCATGTTCTAAAAGGTTAGCACTAATAATAACAGGATATATATTTTTCTCATCAAGATAAGCATATTTCAAAGTGTCTAGAAATTGTTTTAATTCAAACACAGGATCACCTTTAGGTGGAGGAGGACCTCCTAGAGTTTCAATAGGCAAATTGTGTTCAAGCAGAGGTTGTTGTTCGAAAAAGATTCTATATATTTCATTTCTTTCACGCATATGCAAATCGTTTTCATGGTCTAGCAAATATTGTTCCAAAGGATCAGTAGGAGGCACAACAATATAAGCAAGACCAATAATTTCATCCTTACTAGCCAAATCTTTCTTATGAGGTTGTCCACTAAACTTTGAAAAATTAAATTCATGAGATTCATCACCAAAGCTAACACTAACATTTTGTTTCTCACAATCTATTTTGTCATTGACTGTGTTGAAGAAAGGTCTACAAAAATAATGGGACGAAAGTCATCTTGTGGGGAGCTAAGAACAAGAAAATTAGTAGGGTATTTTATTTTTCCACACAAGACTTCAACATCTCTAAGAATCCCAATTGGTGATATAGTATCTCTATTAGCAAGTTTAATAGTGACATCTATGCCTACTATTTCAGCATGTGCTATTTCATCTTTAATTTCTTGATATGAGGAAAAGGGAATAGCACTCACACTAGCACCTAGGTCAAATAACCCATGATAACAGTGATCTCCTATCTTAACTGAGACAACAGGCATGCCAGCAACTGGTCTATGTTTAACTTTTCCTTCAGGTTTGGCAATTCTAGAAGCTTCATCACAAAGGTAAATAACATGCCCATCAATATTATAGACTAAGAGATCTTTAACCATAGAAACGCTAGGTTCAACTCTGATTTGTTCAGATGGTTTGGGTGTTCTAACATAACTTTTGGTAACCATAGTTGAAGTTTTAGCATGTTCCTTCATCCTAACAGGGAAAGGTGGTTTTTCAATATAAGCGGTGGGAACAACTGGATCAACATTGTAAATGATAGTTTCTTCTTTCGCTTTTACTGGTTCTTTAACTTCTTATTTAATAGGTGGGTGATATTTTAACCACTTCTCCTTAGGGAGATCAACATGAGTAGCAAAAGATTCACAAAAGGAAGCTACTATCTCAGAATCACGTCCATATTTAGTGCTAAACTTTTGAAAAGCATCGATATTCATAAAAGATTTTACACAATCAAACTTAGGTTCAATACCTGACTCTTTACCTTCGTCGAGTTCCCAATATTCAGAGTTGTGTTTAATTTTTTCTAAAAGATCCCACTAGAATTCAATAGTCTTCTTCATAAAAGAACTAGTACAAGAAGTATCGAGCATGGATTGATCACTACGAGAAAGGCGAGCATAAAAATTCTGAATAATAATTTCTCTCGAGAGCTCATGATTGGGGCATGAATATAACATTGACTTAAGCCTACCCCAAGCTAGAGCGATACTTTCTCCTTCACGAGGCCAAAAATTATATAGATAATTCCGATCATGATGAACTAGATGCATAGGATAATTGTTTTGATGAAATTTCGATTTCAACCGATTCCAGTTCCAAGATCCAATAGCATCGCATAGCCTATACCATGTCAATGCTTTTCCCTTCAAAGATAAAGGGAAAGCCTTCTGCTTAGCTTCATCTCAGGGCAAACCTGCAAGCTTAAACAATCCACAAATTTCATGCACATATATCAAGTGCATATCAGGATGTTCGGTTCCATCTCATGCGTAAGGATTAGCTAGCAGTTGTTCTAACATACCCGAAGGAATTTCATATTCAATATTTCCAGTAGGTGCAGTAGGTTGAGGGGAAAATAATTTTGGTTCCTGTCGAGGTGAAGATACCCCGAACAAACCCCTCAAAGGATTATTTTCCAAAGTAGCAAGTGACTATAAATTTTAGCACATAGTAATAATGTTTCCTTAGCAATTTCCACTTACCAAGAGCGCTTCACTCCCCGGCAACGGCGCCAGAAAATAGCCTTGATGACCCACAAGTATATGGGGTAAATTGTAGCCTTTTCGATAAGTAAGAGTGTCGAACCCAACGAGGAGCATAAGGAAATGACAAGTGGTTTTCAGCAAGGTAATGTCTGCAAGTGCTAAAATTGTAAGTAGCGGAGTAGTTTGATAGCAAGATAATTTGTAACAAGCAAGTGATGATAGTAGTAAAAAAAAGTGTAGCAAGTTAGCACAATCCTTTTGAGGCAAAGGATAGGCCAAAATGGTCTCTTATGATAAGCAAAGTGTTCTTGAGGGTACACGGGAATTTCATCTAGTCACTTTCATCATGTTGGCTTAATTCGTGTTCGCCACTTTGATAATTTGATATGTGGGTGGACTGGTGCTTAGGTGTTTCTCTTACTTGAACAAACCTCCTACTTATGATTAACCCTCTCGCAAGCATCCGCAACAGAAAAATATTAAGAATAAATTCTAACCATAGCATTAAACTTTTGGATCCAATCGGTCCCTTACAAAATAGCGCATAAACGGGGGTTTAAGCTTTTGTCACTCTCGCAACCCACCATCTAATAATTTCTCCACAATGCATTCCCTTTGACCCAAATATGGTGAAGTGTCATGTAGTCGATGTTCACATGACACCACTAAGGGAATGGCAACATACATATCATCGAAATATCGAACACATATTAAGTTCACATGATTACTTGTAACATGATTCTTCTATGACCTCAAGAATGAAGGTAACTACTCACAAATGATAATTATGCTCAAGATCAGAGGGGTATTAAATAGCATAATGGATCTGAACATATAATCTTCCACCAAATAAAGCATATAGTAATCAACTACAAGATGTAATCAACACTACTAGTCACCCATAAGCACCAATCTATAGTTTTGGTACAAAGATTGAACACAAGAGATGAACTAGGGTTTGAGAGGAGTTGGTGCTGTTGAAGATGTTGATGAAGATAGCCTCCCCAAGATGGGAGAGTTGTTGGTGATGATGATGACGATGATTTCCCCCTCCGGGAGGGAAGTTCCCCTGGCGTAATCGCTCTGCCGGAGGGCAAAAGTGCTCCTGCCCATGTTTTGCCTCGAGGCGGCGGCACTTCATCCCGAAAGTCCTCCTTCAATTTTTCTAGGTCGAAATGACTTATATAATAGAAGATGGGCACCGGAGGTGGGCCGAGGAGGGCATCACCCACCAGGGCACGCATGGGCCTCCTGGCGCGCCCAGGTGGGTTGTGCCCAACTGGTGGCCCTCCTCTAGTACTTAATTGCTCCAATAATTCTTAAATATTCCATAAAAAATCCTCGGGAAGTTTCAGCTCATTTGGAGTTGTGCAAAATAGGTAGCTTGACATTGGTTTTTTGAGGTCCAAATTCCCAGCTGCTAGAATTCTCCCTCTTTGTGTTTACCTTGCATATTATGAGAGACAAGGCATTAGAATTACTCCAAAAAGCATTATTATCCAATAAAACAACATAAATAACAGTAGGAAATCATGGTGCAAAATGGACGTATCAACTCCCCCAAGCTTAGACCTCGCTTGTCCTCAAGCGAAAACCGAAATCGAAAAACATGTCCACATGCTTAGAGAGAGAGGTGTCGATAAAAACAAAAATACGGACATAGCAACATCATGTGACTTACTATAAAAACAATAAACTTGAACATAAAACTTTTATCATAGAAATTTTATCATTGACTTCTCATGAACAAGTGATAATTCACCACAACATCAAAGTATAAATCATAAACTCTATTGGAAACCGAAAAACTATGTTCTTAGTCAACTTTGCAACTAAAATTCATCATCTTTTGAGGAAGGGTCATGTATTAGAGCCTTTAGGCAAGTCCACATACTCAACAATCATTTAGTCTTTTATGATTGCTAATACTCACGCGTACACATGAGCAAAACGTTTCAACCGGACACATAGAAAGATAGGGGCTTATAGTTTCGCCTCCCAACATACTCACCTCAAGGGTGATGTCAACAATAATAACTCATGCTACCCACATTCAACTGGATATATGTGCCTAGATCTTTCCTCACCACATGATGCTTGCCAAAGGAGAAAATAAAAAGGAATAGAGAGAAAAGTTTGACTCTTGCATGAAAGTAAATACTTGAAAGTAAAAGATAGGCCCTCCGCAGAGGGGAGAAGAGGTTGCCATGCGATTTTTGTTTGTACGTTCAACCCCTTAGTGCAAGAGAACGTCACGTTATATTACCCCTTGTGATGGCAACCTTTATTATGCAGTCTGTCGATTTTATTCTTCGCCATCACAAGTTCGTACAACGCTCAATTTTCCCTTACACTAAATGATCTTACACTTTTAGAAGCAATTTTTATTGCCCTTTTTGCACGGATGACAACTTACTTGAAGGATCTTACTCAATCCATAGGTAGGTATGGTAAACTATCAAACAAGATTTGGGTTTAAGGGTTTTGGATGCACAAGCAGTATCTCTACTTAGTGCGGAGTTTTTGGCTAGTAAAGATAGGGGAAAGCACCACATGTTCAAGGATCTATGACAATATAACTTCTATGTCAATATGAACAAGCATAAATCATTATGTTGTCTTCCTTGTCCAACGTCAGCAATTTTGGTATATAATATTTTGATGAGTGCTCACAATCACAAAATATTTCCAGATAGTATATTAATATGTGAATCTTCCCTTCCCTTATTAATTCTTTCATGAGTAGCATAATTGATCAATGCTATGTTTGTCAATCTACAATAAAACTCTTGAAAAGAAAGGATCAAACTAAACTTTTATTCATCTAATAACAAAAGATAACCATGGATTAAACTAAGAAAGTAAAGGAAAAATACAGTGGAGATGATATGATACCGGGGCACCTCCCCCAAGCTTGGCGAAATCTAAGGGAGTCCCCATACCCGATACTCAGTTTTCTTTCGGTGGTGAAGAAGAAGGTGGTGATTAAGTAGAAGCAATCTTGTCCAATACATCTCTGAGTATATCTCTTAAGTTGTGAATCTCTCGAAGAGCTTGATGGAGCAGCTCAGTGTTCTTCTCTACTTCAACCATGGTATGTTTATTTTCTGGACCCCAAGAGTTTGTCCCTGCATCACTTTCTCTTGGATGAGATATGTCCCAATTGGACGGTATATGCACATGAGGGGTGTTTTCAAACCCATAATTATGAATCAAATTGTGAAAATTATTTTGATGTAACCTGTGTAGAGGCCTCCTTGTCGGGAGTTCTTTCTGATCTCTTGGGCCTTCTTGATTGTTTAGAGACCTCATGGCTTGATGGGGGTTAGGATGAGAGGAGATGCCAGATAGAGTCCCTCTTTCAAAGGCCGGAGGGTAAATTCCGAATGAATCCCCCTCATCTTCATCCATAACGATCTCTTAAAATTCCTCTCCCCTAGATTCTACCTGAAGCAACCAAGCTTCACATTCTTAAGTGTTGGAGGAGGGGGAGACATGATCACTACTAGGAAAAGGGCTATAGATGGGATTGACACTAATGGCGCACCAGAAAGATGGTGCGCCATTAGTATATACTAATGGCGCACCACAATCTGATGCGCCATTAGAGTTTAAACTACTAATGGCGCACCATGCTACGGGTGCACCATTAGTATCAAATTTTTTTTTAACTAGTGCGCCTGTCCAAACATACTAATGGCGCATCCGGGCAAAGTGCGCCATTAGTAGTTGTAACTACTAATGGCGCACCAGGCAGCAGGTGCGCCATTAGTATAGAATTTTTTTTTGAACTAGTGCGCCTATCCAAACATACTAATGGCGCATCCTGCCCAAGTGCGCCATTAGTAGTTGTAACTACTCATGGCGCACCAGGCAGTGGGTGCGCCATTAGTATAGAATTTTTTTTTTTGAACTAGTGCGCCTATCCAAACATACTAATGGCGCATCCTGCTTAAGTGCGCCATTAGTAGTTGTAACTACTAATGGCGCACCATGCAAGAGGTGCGCCATTAGTAAGTGGGCAGCAACAAGATATTTGGGACAGCCTCTCCTACCCACACACTCACTTTCTCCCCACTTCATTCTCTCCACCTCCTCCTTGTCTCGGGTGCCTCCTCTTTTTCACCTCATTTCCACCATAGATTCATTCAAATTAAGTGGTTGAATTACCTTGTTTTAATAGGTAAGTAAGGGGGGAAGCTATATTTAGGTTGTTCTCCTTACAACAATGTGCACATGCACTTTTTACGGCCTAGCTAGATCTATGTATGTTCGTGGTGTTGCATATGTTTGTGGTGTTGCATATGTGTTTGTGTTTGGAGGTGTACCGGTATTTGATATGCGATAGTTGCCAATATTTTGCCGGAATGTTGATTCATTTCCGTTTCGGCGAGAATTTTGGCATTAAGCATTCTTTTTGGTCCTATTTTGAGGGAAAGTCATGCCAATTTTTTGTTTGGTTCTAAAATATCGTTTTGCTCTACCCCGCAGGCGACCATGGTCCGCACGATGACTGAAGGCATCGTGAATAGGTTTTTGAGGTCCGCGAAGGCCGAGATGCTTCAAAAGAACGAGACGGAGATAAGATGTCCGTGTCGAAGATGCAAGCTGAAGAGCCTTATTGCGGACCCGGATTCCGGGCAGGTGCGGGACCACCTGCTGTTGCGTGGTTTCATGGATGGCTATCGGTGGCAAGGTGATGAAGATGACTACGAAGTCGTCCATGCGGGCCGGGCAAGAAATGAGGAAGGGCAGCAAGACAACCACCGCGGCTCGGGCGGGCGAGAAGACGAAGAATCCCCAGGAGAAGATCACGACTGTGATGCTGTACACAGTCATCATGTAGAAGATGCAGGACATGATGATGAGGAAGATGCCGGAGTAGGCGACGGGCATGATCATGAAGATGATGATGCCGGCGGAGCAGACGACGCTGGACCATCGATGGGCTGGGTGCAGGACCCTCATATTCAAGAGCTGCTTCTCAAGCAGACGGATAACGCAAGAGCTGCCGCCCGAGAGAAAGCCAAGATGGATCAACTTGAGTTAGACGCGGTTACTCCATTGTATGAAGGATGCAGGCCCGAGGATACCCGCCTGAAAGTAACGCTCATGGCCCTGGAGATGAAGGTAAAACACAAAATGACCGACGCATGCTTCGACGAGAACATGTCATTCTGGCACGAACGTCTTCCCAAGGGGAACAAGTGCCCGACCAGTTTGGAGGAGGCGAAGAAAATCGTGTGTCCTCTGGATTTACCGCACGTGAAATACCATGTGTGCATGAACAATTGCATCATTTATCGGGACGAGCACGCGGAGTCTACCATATGTCCGGTGTGCGGCGTCACTCGATACAAGAAGAGGAAGAAAGCTCCTCGAAAAGTGGTGTGGTACTTTCCGATCACTCCTCGTCTGCAGAGCTATTTCCCAGACCCTAAGGTAGCAAAGCTCCTGCGTTGGCACGCGGATAGGGAGGAGAAGAAGCGAGAAGATGACGCAAATGATCCGGAGATAGATAAAAAAGACAAGATGCTGAGTCACCCTAAGGATGCGAGCCAGTGGCAAGCATTGAACTTCGAATACCCAGAATTTGGGAACGATCAAGGAACATCGTGCTGGGCGCGAGCACCGATGGAGTCAATCCGTTTGGCAGCCAGAGAAGCACACATAGCACCTGGCCTGTGTTTGTGTGGATGTACAACCTTCCCCCCTGGTTGTGCATGAAGAGGAAGTACATTCACATGAGTATGCTAATTGAAGGGCCGAAACAACCAGGGAACGACATCAATCTGTATCTGGGGCTGCTGAAAGAGGAGCTTGACACGCTGTGGAAAACGCCAGCCAATACATGGGACGCCGCAGAGAAAGAATATTTCCCTATGAGAGCCGCACTGCTCACGACGGTGCACGACTATCTCGGTTACGGATATCTTGCGGGGCAGGTAGTCCACGGATTTTCTGGATGCATAAGGTGCATGGATGACACAACGTATCGCCAGCTAGATAGAGATCCCGGGTCTTCGAAAACCGTGTTCATGGGACATCGAAGGTGGCTTCGCGACGATGACCCGTGGAGGAAACGCAAGGATCTGTTCGATGGTGAAACCGAACCCCGAAAACGCCCGTGTACGAGGAGCGGCGAGGAAATAGACAAGCTGTTGAAAAATTGGAAAGACTGCCCACTGTCGGGAAAGAAGCAAAAGGCGCCAGAGCCGGGAAAGAAGCGAAAGGCGCCAGAGCCGCTGCTGAAGGTATGGAAAACGAGGTCTGTTTTCTGGGACTTGCCGTACTGGAAGATCCACCGTGTGCCTCACAGCCTTGATGTCATGCATATCACGAAGAACGTGTGCGAGAGTCTGCTTGGTACCCTGCTCAACATGCCAGAGAGGACCAAAGATGGGCCGAAAGCAAGGGCAGACTTGAAATCAATGGGCATCAGGCAGGAGCTTCACGCTATATATGATGATGATGATGATGATGATGATGATGATGATGATGATGATGATGATGATGATGATGATGATGATGATGATGATGATGATGATGAGGCGAAGCAGGACACAGAAAGTCGTCGCAAAGGCAAAAAGGCCAAGAAGACCGGAAATGACTACCCTCCCGCGTGCTTCACTCTAAGTCAGGAGGAGATCGAGCAGTTTTTCACCTGCCTCCTAGGAGTAAAACTTCCTTACGGTTACGCGGGGAAGATAAGCAGATACCTAGACCCAGCGAAGCAGAAGTTCAACGGGATGAAGTCTCACGACTGTCACGTGCTGATGATGCAGATACTTCCAGTTGCAATCCGTGGGATCATGGACGCGCACGTCCGTGAAACGCTATTTGGCCTATGCAACTTCTTCGACGTCATCTCTCGGAAGTCGATTGGCGTGAGGCAACTCAGAAGGCTACAAGAAGAGATCGTGGTGATACTATGCGAGCTTGAGATGTACTTCCCGCCCGCATTCTTCGACGTTATGGTGCATCTGCTGGTCCATATAGTGGAGGATATCATCCAACTCGGGCCGACGTTCCTGCACAGCATGATGCCGTTCGAAAGGATGAATGGTGTCATCAAAGGATACGTTCGCAACATGTCACGTCCAGAAGGAAGCATAGCCAGGGGCTTTCTGACCGAAGAGTGCATCTCCTACTGCACGAATTATCTAGGCATCGAGAACCCCGTTGGTCTGCCCGTCAACAGGCACCTCGGCAGGCTCGCTGGATGGGGTCACCGTGAGGGTCGCCGCGAAATGCATGTCGACTTCGAGGGTCGACTCGCCGACTTTGAAAGAGCAAACCTAGTCGTGCTACAACATATAGACGTGGTCGATCCTTGGGTGGTAGAGCACAAAACCTTTATTAAAAAGACGTACAATGACCGAGGCCAACAGAGGACGGACGGAGATACACTCAAAGAGCACAACTCATGTTTCATGCGTTGGTTCAAGCATAAGCTTCTGTCGTACCCTTTACATGAGGATTCTTCCGTGGAAGAACAACTCATATTCGCCTTGTCACAGGGCGCCGAGCACAACCTGATGACCTATGAGGCGTACGATATCAACGGCTACACATTCTACACCGAGGCCAAGGACATGAAGAGCGATGGTTATCAGAACTCCGGGGTAACGATGGAATCCTACACCGGTAACGACAAGGATAGATACTACGGAAGGATCGAGGAGATCTGGGAGCTGAGCTACGCTGGAGAGAAGGTCCCGATGTTCCGTGTCAGATGGGCCAAGAACGTCATAAAAGAAGACCGGTATTTCACCACCATGGTTATACCCGAAGCCAAATCCAAGACCGCCGGCGCAAACGTCACCGCGAAAAATGAGCCATGGGTACTGGCTTCCCAAGTGGACCAATGCTTCTTCATTACCGACCCACCAAAGCCCAGTCGTGTTGTCGTGAGGAGAGGCAAAAGGAAGATCATCGGAATGGATGGAGTAGCCAATGAGCAAGACTTCGACAAGTACGGCGACCCGAGGATCGAACATGACGACGATGATGAAGTAGCAGCATACACCACAAGAAGAAGCAGGACCACCCTACCTAAAGGACGTCCGTTCCACAGAAGAACTCCATTTGCCAAAAAGAAGGGCAAGAAGATTGTGAATAGATAGCTAACTAAGATCGATTGTATTTAAATCGTAGCCTTCATTTCTCGATTGTATTTCATGGGTACTTTTTGAACTATCATGAATATTTTTAAATTTCATGGACACTCGATCTCGATCCCCCTCCATCTCGATCGCTATCCCACCTCGCCAGATCCGGCCCCTCTCGCCGCCGAGCACCCCCCCAGTCCACCGGCCGCCGCCGCCGACCCCCCGCACCCTCGATTCCCCTACTCAACCGCCGCCGCCGACCCCCCGCACCCCGCGCACCATCTTATAAAAAAAATTAGTATCAAACAGCTTTTTAAATGCTACTGTCTTATAAAAAAAATATTACTGTTATTATTTAAACAAGTTTGAACATATTTAAACATAAATAAGTATCAAACAGCTT
>NC_041391.1:496782778-496826582 GCF_002162155.2 Triticum dicoccoides | reverse complement strand
TCATTTTTCTTTTGTTTGAGAGAGAGTTAGCTGGAATTTTTGAATAAAACGTAAGTCTAATCCCAGCGAAAAATTCAAGCTATCTTAACCTCCAATTTTGAAACCAGATGACACTGATAATTTTAGTGGAAAACAAAGGACTCTTCTGTTATTTTTAGTGAAAAGTTGGTCCACCGACCACTCACATATCCAATTTCCATGATCCTCAACGGAAGTCAGAAACACAACATATCCATGGACTTCTCATTGTTCAAAATCTTCTCTTAGGATTAACCACAACAGCATATCGGGGGTTCAGGAATCAAAATATCAGTTACATCAAGAGTTAGCAATGACCAAACTGGCATGTAACAGAGACACTATAAAAGATAGCCAACATCCAGTTAGGCCAATTTTCTGAGGCTATTCCAAAATTAGACGGCATTTCCCCTTTGCAAGCGGTTGCATAGTCTTCAGCGAGGTGTGGTGCAGCTTCCTTGTGAGGGCATATGAACTTCTCCACAAATACCTTCTTGCTCAGCATGACTATGCTATAGTAGTCCCGGTACTGACCTAGAAATCCATTTGCCTTAAGAAACTGGATAATTAGAAGAAGAAACTGTCTCCTGATTTTGATGTATTTTGCCTAAAGTCTCTAATTTTGATGTATTTTTCTTAATTCAGCGAACCGTGAGATGGACTTAGAAGAAGAAACTGTCTCCTGATTACAGTTGATTAATTAGTATATATGTTGTAGACTTGTAGCATACCTACCTCTATATGGTTTTATATTTCAACTTGATTTCTGAATATTCCAAACCACACGCGAAGTCCTTTCTTACAAGAAGAAGTTTCTCTTCATAACAGTGAACAAAACTACTGTCAATCAGCTCAGTTCTAGTGCTGTTGGATTTTTTTTAATTGGCTTCTTGCAGTTTTCAAAATTCAGTTTATTCGGTTACTGAAAATTCAGTTAATTCAGTTAGGCACACAAATTTCAGAACTTTTGTGTGCCCTAGTACTTGGTGTTTGTAGAAAACCAGGAGTGTCAATGGGACTAGAATTCACTTGTTCTTATATGGGTTTGTAAAACTTGTTCATGTACTGAACTACTAATGCCTTGTGATGCTCTGAATTACTTGTGATGCCTCTGAATTACTTGTGATCACATTGAGAAAGACTTGTAAAGATGATGATCATCTTTAACAGAAAACAATTTGTGATGATTTTGCTAGTTTGCTGGGTTTTGTCTCCGACCATCGTGTCGTGATGATTTTGCAGGTACCCCGAGAGGCCCTTGAGTTTGCCGGAATGTCGATTAACTTCCGTTCCGGCAAATTCGGGTACTCCATATGTCCTATTTTCAGCAAAGGTCATGCTGAAATTTTCCGTGAATTTTAGCATGACTTTGCTAAAAAATAGGACATATGGGGTACTTGTGACTAATGCATAGGCCGGGGTATCTTAGTAGTTAATTAAGTAGGATCAAGTGCCCTGGCGTACTTGTGACTAATGCATGGCTTTTAGGGTGCCTCGGTGTCGATAAAAACCGAAATGATGAAAAGTTAGGCTTTTAGGGTGCCTTGGCGTCGAAAAACCCTCAATGATAAAAGCTTAGATTTTAGGATGCCTCGGTGTCGACAAACCCTAAATGATGAGACAATGATCTTGTTCCTTGAAAATAACCAACTTTTTGACCAAACTTTGTTTCTATTTAGAGAGAAACATGGCCCACAACGATGAGGCCGGGGGTTCGGGCGGCAAGGCATTCTGGGAGCTGTCCCAGGAGATGGAGGAACAACCTCACTTGTATGAGGCCGCCGCCTTCCCCACCGATCCTGAGACCACGGATGGTGCCGCCGAGGATGACCACACTGATGCCACCACTGATGGTGCCACCGAGGATGCCACCACTGATGATGGCGGCGCACGCACAGATAGCAGCCAGCTGAAGAGGCAACGGAAGGACCAGCGCCCGATCGTGCTCCGCACCCTCAAGGAGGAAGTTACTGAAGTGGACTCCAACGGGAATCCAACGGCGCCCGAACGAATAGTCAAGGGGTACTCGCTTCAGCTCGGGTGCATTGTCTGGAGCACCGTCTCGATCAACACCGAGAACCTGAGGCATCCTGACCGAGGGAATTTGCGCCACCTCCTCTTCACGAAGCTGCACGAACGATACAAGTTCCCCGCTGAATTCGAAAACACAAGCCTCAAAGGGAATAAAGTGAACAATGCTGCCCTCACGAAGATGAGCAAGGCCCTGTCTACTTGGAAAAGCAATGTGAAGAGAATGATCGAGAAAGGTGAGAGTTATGAGAAGATCAAGGAGAAAAATCCTTCGATCACCGAAGATGACTACAACGACTTCAAGATCAATTGCTCGAGCACCGCAAGCTCCCAATCAAGTGAGTGGGGGAAACAAATGCGGGAGCTGAACATAGGGGAACACACACTCGGTCCCGGCGGTTACAGAGTGGCGGAGCCTATATGGGAAAAGGAGGAGGCGGACCGTGCCGAGCAAGGCCTACCGCCCCTCTTCGATAAATACGGTGACAAGCAGACCAGGAACTTTGTCAGGGCCCGGTACAAGAAGGACCCGAAAACAAAGGAGCTTACCACGGATCTGAAGACCAGGCGGCTTGAGCTTGTTCTGGTAAGGAATACACCCCCGCGTAATTAGCTCCATATGGTTGCATTCTAATTAATGAAGCCGAATTTCTAAATGGTTCACATTCCTTCCGCAGGCGACTGAAAGCAGTAGCGCGGGGTCGACTAAGAGCAACCCTTGGGACACCACTCTAAATAGGGGGTTGAATATAATGAAGAACAAGGATAAGCTCAGTAAGCCGACGTCAGCTGGTCGTGTGGCCGGCAAAGGCTTGTCGACAAAATGGGGGTCATACTATACCGCTGGTGTGCGGAAGGAGAAAAAGACCAGCTCGGAAAGCCAGGCGCGAGAGGTTCAAGAACTCAAGGCACAGGTGGCGCGGATTCCGGAGATTGTCCAAGAGCAAGTGGAACAACGACTCGGAGCGACGATCACCGCCCTTGTGCCTACCTTGATCTCGGGGTTGAGTGCGTGGATTGCGGGCGGCCAACAGGGGCCGCCCCCGATTCCTAGCTTCACAGCCAGCAACTCGCATAATGCGATGGCGGGGCCATTGGTGCCTCCGGCGGAGGCGGCATTGGTGTCTCCGACGCCGGCACGGGAGCTTAATGCACCCGGGTGTACGCCGGCCGGCACCTCTGCAGCAAGCGGCCCCTCCGTCAACTGCACGCCCGCCGTTGGCGGTGCCTCTACATTAGCCGAGCTCGACGCCATCATCACGGTAACTAATTAAGCCTCTCTCGGCCGAGGACTTCATCTCCTTGCCTTTGACTGGGCATCCCTGACGCCCTACATGTTTTCGCAGGGCGCCGCCGACGTTCCGTGCACTCTCCTCCACTTCGTGAACAACGAGTTGGTCGATGTCGCCAAGGGCAAAATCGTTCAACCGGGCAACCCCTTGTTCCACGGTACCCAGATCCCACCCAACTTGTTTAGGGTTCAACTGGTTCGGTGCTGCCAGGCTGCGACGACTTGTTACCTCCGAATCGACCCGTCGGGGCCGACGATGATGACGTGATGATCCTCAGCGCCTGCCTGAGCTGGCCCCTGCTTTGGCCGAAGAGCCAGATTCGTTTGGGGGCGGGGGACACCACCCCAAAGACAACACCGCCAGTCGTGCCGGCGCCAAGTCGGCCCCATGGCAAGACCGCCGTAACGGTGCCGGACATCCCTATGCCACTGGATCCAAACATGCATATGGCACAGGATCAGAATGACGACGACGACGACTATGATACATTTGGCAACGTCGATCAGTACTTTGCCGAGCATGGGTACGATGGCGACTTCATGGGGCCTCCTTCTCAAGAACCAAACCCAACAATAGACGTGTGCGATCTAGCTCGTACCGCGGAGAAGCCAAGTTGCAACAGGCGCCGTCTGGCGTTCAGCTCTCAGGAGACGCCTCCAGCTGCCGACTTCACCGAGCCTCAGATAGGCGAGGTGCGAAATATTATCAGCCCCAACACACTCAAGAAGGCGGTCTATGAGCAAAACTCGGTCCCATTACAGGAGAAGAAGAAGGCACGCAAAAGAAAGACTAAGAAGGGTGCGAGCCAGCCGGCACCGAGTACGATCCGTGCTCAGGACGGGCCACCTTCACCTAAGGATATCTCGAGGAGGGTGCATGTGGCGGGTAGGGCGATGCTACCACCAAATATGCTCAATGCTGCAACCGGTGCTATGCGGAGTCTGCACGACAGTGTTCTTTCTTTGGAGAAGCGGCGTCTCAGAGAGAAGGATGTGGCATACCCGGTTTTCTTGGCCAAGGTGCCAGAGGGCAAGGGCTTTGTGGATGGCGACATCGGGGGTACGATCATCCTGCGGTTTGATGACATCTTTGCTATGTTTAACCTTCATCCGCTGCACTACACCTTCGTTCGGCTATTTTCGCTGAGTATGGAGATGCGGATCATTCGCGACAAGACCCCGGACATCGTGATAGTCGACCCCTTCTACATGCGTGCCAAGATCTTGGGCAGCGCTGGGGACTGGCAAGTCGCGAGTTCTTACCTCGAAGGCGTCATTCTGGCAAACCAAGATAAGGATAACTTCCTCGTGCCTTACTTTCCCGAGTAAGTCCTCCCCTCAACCGGCCCGTAACATATGAATTCTTACATTTCGATCGTTTTTCTTTTAACATTCTGTGTTTTCTGCAGTGACACACGTTGCACGCTCATCCTCCTAAGCCCCAAATATTCCATGGCCACGTATTTCGACCCGGACCGTCAGTCGAACATAGACTACACAAATGTCAAGAAGGTTCTTGATGATGTTCTCCCCGGCTACGCCAAATCTGGAGGCACCTTCACCAGGCCTATTCGTAAGTACGGCAAGCACGTGTTCTCCCACAATACGACGTTCTGCTGCGTCAAGAAGCCGCCTGGCGGTCAGAAGGGTGCCTACTACGCCATCCATCACATGCGGGCGATCGTACGGGACCATCATCAACTTCTGCTACCGAGTAAACTCCAAGATTGGGCCGCGAGCGTGTCGGCAATCCAGGACGCGGACCTCCGACAAGAATTCTTTCGCATCCAGTCGGAGTTTGTGGAAATCATCCATCAAGATGTCCTTCGTACCTCGGGGCAGTTCTACCTCAGAAATCAACCGTCCAACAGTGACATCCACAGAATGCTACAAATGCAGGATGACAACGCCCGTTCTTTCATGACTCCCACGATAGACGGCGGCTTCATCCACGCTCCGGTCCCTTGAGTCAAGTTGTCTAGTTCTGAAACATCGATTGGCTCATGTTGTAATTAAACTTTAATGAACTTGTAGTATGTCTCTTTGGTTTCGAGAGTCGTTCAACTTAGATGTAATCGATGCTATTAATGTCTTGCTTTTCTCTTCCGATCGTTCTGTTGCATACTTATATATTGCTTATGTATTGTCTGTGAATTGGTACTAACGTTTCGTTTGGCTAGTGCATAGCGATGCCGACGTATGTCGTGTACAAGGGTAAGGTTCCCGGAGTCTACGATGACTGGGAGGAGTGTCGGAGACAGGTTCACCGATTCAGCGGTAACAGTTACAAAGGGTACACCACTAGGGCCGAGGCCGAATCTAGATACGCTCGCTATCTAGCGGGAGAGGGGAGGGAGCGTTGGAGGAACCGGATGAAGACGAGTTTCATCGTGATGATGCTCATCGTGATGACCGCAGCTCTCTTCTATGTGATGGTAGTTTAGATGATCGATATCGACTTGTAATGCGAAGATAAACTCGCTACTCGCGGTCTCGAGACTTGTAATATAATGTTCTATCTTTGTTCGGTCTTTTCAATTCAGAGACTAATATGATGAATTGTATTCGGAGACTAATATGATGAATTGTATTCAAAGACTAATCTTCTATTGTATTTGATGAATCTATTGTTGATGTGTGCTGTCTATATTTTGTCAAATTATACATTTTGTAACCTATGCAAAAAACAGAAAATAAAAAAATAAAAAAAAAACCTAATATTCATACTAATGGCGCATCACATGACAGTGCGCCATTAGTATGACAGTGCATACTAATGGCGCATCACCGGGTAGTGCGCCATTAGTATGCTGCGGTTACTAATGGCGCATCCAGAGGTGGTGCGCCATTAGTATGCCAAAGCACCTGGGTATACATGCCCCCTGGGAGGCATACTAATGGCGCACCCTCGCATATACTAATGGCGCACCAGGTGGTGCGCCATTAGTATACCAGATACTAATGGCGCACCAGGTGGTGCGCCATTAGTAAAAATTACTAATGGCGTGCTATCAATGGCGCACCAGTGATGCGCCATTAATGGCCATATTAGGTGCGCCATTAGTAGTGGTATTTCTAGTAGTGGATGCCTGGCTCAACAGATCAGACAGAAAACAGCAAGAAAAGAAAACAGGAGATATCTCCGTGATACAGAGGTCAACAGGTTCGGGAGGTATATAAAGATTATTTATCTTGGGGAACAAGCAAAATGGAAGTAAAACGGAGTCCGGAAAGTACTCTAGGTGGGCACAACCCACCTGGGCGCGCCAGGCATGCCTGGCGCGCCCTGGTGAATTGTGCCCACCAGGGTCACTTTCCTGGAAGTTTCTTATTTTCCTAATTTTCTAAATATTCCTGAACTGACAAAAAATATATTTGCAGATTTTTCGGAGTCCATTTACTTTCCGTATCATGTGCCTCCCTTTTTCATGATTCTGGGGTGTTCTGGAAGGTTTCCTTTATGTGTTCTTCCGGTGTCAAAGTTTGGATAATATTGCTTTCAACATTAATGGGCATACCTGCGATATAGTGTTTTATTCTTTGCCCATTGACAACCTTCGGGTTAGTACCTTCGGCATTATTTATTTTGATAGCTCCTCGATGACATAGGGTCCTTCCCATATGGAGAGGAGTTCTCCTGCAAAGGATCTTAAACGGAAGTTGTACAAATGAACATATTCTTCGACTTTGAACTCACGCTTTTGGATTCTGTTGTCATGCCATCTTTTAACTTTTTCTTTGAATAACTTTGCATTTTAATAAGCCTGGGTTCTCCATTCATTTAATGAGCTAATATAAAATAACACCTTTTCACCAGCAAGCTTGAAATCATAATAGAGTTCTTTAATTGCGCAAAATGCTTTATGTTCTAACTCAAGAGGCAAATGACAAGCTTTTCCATAAACCATTTTATATAGAGACATACCCATAGGATTTTAATAAGTGGTTCTATAAGACCAAAGTGCATCATCTAATTTCTTAGACCAATTCTTTCGGGACCTATTGACAGTCTGACATTCCAGAAATGACAAGTGGTTTTTAGCAAGGTAATGTCTTCAAGGGCTAAAACTGTAAGTAGCGGAGTAATTTGATAGCAAGATATTTGTAATGACCAAGTAACGATAGTAGCAACAAAAGTGCATCAAGGTATCCCAATACTTTTGAGGCAAAGGACAAGCCAAAACGGTCTCTTATGATAAGCAAAGTGTTCTTGAGGGTACACGGGAATTTCATCTAGTTAATTTCATCATGTTGGCTTAACTCATGTTCGGTACTTTGATAATTGGATATGTGGGTGGACCGGTGCTTAGGTGTTGTTATTACTTGAGCAAACCTCCTACTTATGATTAACCTTCTTGCAAGTATGTCAACTACAAGAAAACTATTAAGAATAAATTGTAACCATAGCATTAAACTTTTGGATCCAATCGGTCCCTTACGGAATAGCGCAAAAACTAGGGTTTAAGCTTTTGTCACTCTCGAAACCCACCATCTAATAACTACTCCACAATGCATTCCCTTAGGCCCAAATATGGTGTGAAGTGTCATGTAGTCGACGTTCACATGACACCACTAAGAGAATGACAAGATACATATAATCAAAATATCAAACACATATCAAGTTCACATGATTACTTGCAACATGATTTCTCTCGTGACCTCAAGAATGAAGGTTACTACTCACAAATGATAAGCATGCTCAAGATTAGTGGGGTATTAAATAACATAATGGATCTGAACGTATAATCTTCCACAAAATAAACCATATAGTAATCAACTACAAGATGTAATCAACACTACTAATCACCCACAAGCACCAATCTATAGTTTTGGTACAAAGATTGAACACAATAGATGAACTAGGGTTTTAGAGGAGTTGGTGATGTTGAAGATGTTGATGAAGATAGCCCTCCCCAAGATGGAAGAGTTGTTGGTGATGATGATGATGATGATGATGATTTCCCCCTCCAGGAGGGAAGTTCCCACGGCGGAATCGCTCCGCCGGAGGGCAAAAGTGCCTCTTGATTGTGGCATGAATATTCAGATCTGAAACATTCAAGACGAAAGTTCGTATTAACATAAAGGTAATAATACTTCAAGCATGTAAATTAAAGCAATCATGTCTCCTCAAAATAGCATGGTTAAAGAAAGTTATCCCTACAAAATCATATAGTCTGGCTATGCTCTATCTTCATCACACAAAGTATTTAATCATGCACAACCCTGATGACGAGCCAAGCAATTGTTTCATACTTTAGAAATCTCAAACTTTTTCAACTTTCACGCAATACATGAGCGTGAGCCATGGACATAGCACTATAGGTGGAATAGAATGGTGGTTGTGGAGAAGACAAAAAGGAGAAGATAGTCTCACATCAACTAGGCGTATCAACGGTCCATGGAGATGCCCATCAATAGATATCAATGTGAGTGAGTAAGGATTGCCATGCAACGGATGCACTAGAGCTATAAGTATATGAAAGCTCAACAAAAGAAACTAAGTGGGTGTGAATCCAACTTTCTTGCTCACGAAGACCTAGGGCATTTTTGAGGAAGCCCATCATTGGAATATACAAGCCAAGTTCTATAATGAAAAATTCCCACTAGTATATGCAAGTGACAACATATGAGACTCTCTATCATGAAGATCATGGTGCTACTTTGAAGCACAAGTGTGGAAAAAGGATAGTAGCATTGTCCCTTCTCTCTTTTTCTCTCATATATTTTTTTCTTTTTTTTTCTCTTTTATTTTGGTGGGCTTCTTTGGCCTCTTTTTTTTATTTGGGCTTCTTTGGCCTCTTTTATTTTTCATAAAATCCGGAGTCTCATCCCGACTTATGGGGGAATCATAGTCTCCATCATCCTTTCCTCACTGGGACAATGCTCTAATAATGATGATCATCACACTTTTATTTTTCTTACAACTCAACAATTACAACTCGATGCTAGAACAAAATATGACTCTATATGAATGCCTCCGGTGGTGTACTGGGATATGCAATGAATCATGAGTGACATATATGAAAATTATGAAGGTGGCCTTGCCACAAATACAATGTCAACTACATGTTCATGCAAAAAGCAATATGACAAAAGTAATGTGTGTCATATGAACGGAACGGTGGAAAGTTGCATGGCAATATATCTCGGAATGGCTATGGAAATGCCATGATAGGTAGGTATGGTGGCTGTTTTGAGGAAGGTATATGGTAGGTGTATGATACCGGCGAAAAGTGTGCGGTGTTAGAGAGGCTAGCAATGGTGGAAGGGTGAGAGTGCATATAATCCATGGACTCAACATTAATCAAAAGAACTAATGCACTAATTGCAAAAATTTAGAAGTCATCAAAAACCAAAGAACTAAATGCATACTCCTAGGGGGATAGATTGGTAGGAAAGGACCATCGCTTGTCCCCGACTATCACTCATAAGGAAGACAATCAATAAATAAAATTGTGTTCCGACTTCATCACAAAGCGGTTCACCATACGTGCATGCTACCGGAATCACAAACTTCAACACAAGCATTATTTAAATTCATAATCACCCCAACTAGAATTGCTTTGATATTATCACCTCCATATCTCAAAACAATTATCAAGCATCAAACTCATCTTAGTATTCAACGCACCCAAAAGAAAGTTTCACAAATCTTGAATACCAAGTATATTAACATTAAGCAAATTACCATGCTATTAACGACTCTCAAAATAATCTAAGTGAAGCATGAGAGATCAATAGTTTCTTTAAAACAAATCCACCACCGTGCTCTAAAAGATCTAAGTGAAGTACTAGAGCAAAAATTATCACGCTCAAAAGGTATAAGTGAAGCACTATGAGCAAAACTATCAAGCTCAAAAGATATAAGTGAAGCACATAGAGTATTCTAGCAAATTCTAAATCATGTATGGCTCTCTCAAAAGGTGTGTACAGCAAGGATGATTGTGGTAAACTAACAAGCAAAGACGCAAATAATACAAGACGCTCCAAGCAAAACACATGACATGTGGTGAATAAAAATATAGCTCCAAGTAAATTACCGATGGAAGTAGACGAAAGAGGGGATGCCTTCCAGGACATCCCCAAGCTTTGACTTTTTGGTGTCCTTAGATTATATTGGGGGTGCCATGGGCATCCCCAAGCTTAGGCTCTTGCCACTCTTTATTCCATCATCCATCAAAAGAATTCACCCAAAACTTGAAAACTTCACAACACAAAACTCAATAGAAATCTCGTGAGCTCCGTTAGTGAAAGAAAACAAAAGAATACTTTAAGGTACTGTAATGAACTCATTCTTTATTTATATTGGTGTTAAACTTACTGTATTCCAAATTCCTTATGGTTTATAAACTAATTTATTAGCCATAGATGCATTGAAATAAGCAAACAACACACGAAAAACAGAATTTGTCAAAAACAGAACAGTCTGTAGCAATCTGTAAATAACGCAAACTTCTGGAACTCTAAAAATTCTACCAAAATAGTACGTACTGGAAAATTTGTTTATTGTTCAGAAGCAAAAAGAATCAATGCAAAAGCACGTTTCTGTGATTTATTGATTTTTTTCTCGTGAGTGCAAAGTTTCTGTTTTTCAGCAGAATCAAATCAACTATCATCATAGCTTATCCTATAGGTTCTACTTGGCACAAACACTAATTAAAAGATAAAACCACATATAAACAGAAAGTACATGGATTATTTATTCCTAAACAGAAGCAAAATTTAAAAACACAAAATAAAGTTGCCTCCCAACAAGCGCTATCGTTTAACGCCCTTAGCTAGGCATAAAAGCAAGGATAGATGTAACGAGTGCCATTTTTGGCACTTGATGCATAAGTAGCAAGAGAGGATCTCCTTTCTAAGTAATTCATCCTTCTATTCAGATTAAGAACATTTCCGTTAATGGATGAGGTGATATTAAGCACATTACGGAAATTTGCATCTAAGCTAGACTTCATCTCTTTGATAATTTCATTTTGATAAAAGCACAAGAGGGTAGTTGATTCAACTTTATCATTTAAGGGGTGCCCAAATATGGTTTTCATTTTTTCATAGGTATCTATAGCATCCCCTTCAAGAAAACCTTCTTCAAAAATAGAATCTAGAACTTGTTTGAAAGAAGCGGGCAAGCCAACATAGAAACTTTTTAAGTAAACCTCAATTTGGTATTGTGGCACATAACTAGCCCGAATCCTTAATAACCTATCCCAAGAATCTTTTAAAGATTCATCAAGTAAATAGCGAAAGATTCCGGAATCATCATCATCAAAATTATCTAAATTTTCATTGGTGATCCCGATGGGTCTTTCCGTAGCATCATTGTTTATGAGCTTAGAAAGGATAGAGGGGTTATCCAAGGCACTAGAACTCGGGAGAAATCCCTTAGTTCTTTTTGACTCGGCCATGGCAACGGGAAGGCAAACGAGAAAAAGGCAAAAGAGAAAGAGAGGAGGAGATTGGGAAAGAGAGGGCGAATAAAACGGCAAGGGTGAAGTGGGAGAGAGGAAAACGAGAGGCAAATAATGTAATGCGAGAGATGGGGATTGTGATGGGTACTTGGTATGGTTGACTTTTGCACAAACTCCCCGGCAACAGCGCCAGAAATTCTTCTTGCTACCTCTTGAGCACTGCGTTGGATTTCCCCGAAGAGGAGAGGATGATGCAGTAAAGTAGCATAAGTATTTCCCTCAGTTTTTGAGAACCAAGGTATCAATCCAGTAGGAGATCACACATGAGTCCCTCGTACCTACACAAAACGATAGCTACTTGCAACCAACGCGATTAGGGGTTGTCAATCCCTTCACGTTGATAAATAATATTTTTTGTATTTTTGATGTAGAGATGCAAAGTAAAAAGTAAAAGTCAAAGTAAAAATAAAATCAAGTAATAAAGTAATGGAGATTGACATGATGAGAATAGACCCGGGGGCCATAGGTTTCACTAGTGGCTTCTCTCAAGACCATAGGTATTCTACAGTGGGTGAACAAATTACTGTTGAGCAATTGATAGAAAAGAGAATAATTATGAGATTATCTAGGTATGATCATGTATATAGGCATCACGTCCGAGACAAGTAGATCGAAACGATTCTGCATCTACTACTATTACTCCACTCATCGACCGCTATCCAGCATACATCTAGAGTATTAAGTTAAAAATAGAGTAACGCCTTAAGCAAGATGACACGATGTAGAGGGATAAATTCATGCAATATGATAAAAAACCCATTTTGTTATCCCCGATGGCAACACTACAATACGTGCCTTGCAACCCTTTCTGTCACTGGGTAAGGACACCGCAAGATTGAACCCAAAGCTAAACACTTCTCCCATTGCAAGAACTACCAATCTAGTTGGCCAAACCAAACCGATAATTCGAAGAGACTTGCAAAGATAACTCAATCATACATAAAAGAATTCAGAGAAGAATCAAATATTATTCATAGATAAGATGGATCATAAACCCACAATTCATCGGCCTCAACAAACACACCGCAAAAAGAAGATTACATCGAATAGATCTCCACAAGAGAGGGGGAGAACATTGTATTGAGATCCAAAAAGAGAGAATAAGCCATCTAGCTACTAGCATGGACCCGAAGGTCTGAAGTAAACTACTCACACTTCATCGGAGAGGCTATGGTGTTGATGTAGAAGCCCTCCATGGTAGATTCCCTCTCCAGCGGAGCTCCGGAACAGGCCCCAAGATGGGATCTCGCGGATACAGAAAGTTGCGGCGGTTGAATTAGGTTTTTGGCTACGTATTTGATCTGACGGGGGTACATAGGTATATATAGGAGGAAGGAGTATGTCGGTGGAGCAATAGGGGGCCCACGAGGCAGGGGGCGTGCCCAGGGGGGCGCCCTCCACCCTCGTGACCGCCTCTGGCACTTCTTGGAGTAGGGTCCAAGTCTCCTGGATCACGTTCGGTGAGAAAATCATGCTCCCGAAGGTTTCATTCCATTTGGACTCCGTTTGATATTCTGTTTCTTCTAAATACTGAAATAGGCAAAAAAACAGCAATTCTGGGTTGGGCCTCCGGTTAATAGGTTAGTCCCAAAAATAATATAAAAGTGGAAAATAAAGCCCAATATAGTCCAAAACAATAGATAAAGTAGCGTGGAGCAATCAAAAATTATAGATACGTTGGAGACGTATCAGTGCCCCTGCCCAAGTTCTGCCTCGAGGCGGCGGCGCTTCGTCCCGAAAGTCCTCCCCTCAATGTTTTAGCTCGAAATGACTTATATACCAGAAGATGGGCACCGGATGTGGGCCGAGGAGGGCAGCACCCACCAGGGCGCGCCTAGGCCTCCTGGCATGCCTAGGTGGGTTGTGCCCACCTGGTGGCCCCCTATAGTACTTATTTCCTCCAATAGTTCTTAAATATTCCATAAAAATCATGGGAAGTTTCAGCTCATTTTGAGTCACTACAAAAAAAGACACATCCGTGACATTTTGGGCCGAACGAAATTTTTTTCTGTCATGCATATGACACTTCTATGACGATAATTGTGACAAAACCCGGTATCATCATAGATGTGGTGGGCTCCTACTTCTATGACAAAAAATCATGACAGAAAATGGGCTTTTCGTCCTGGGCGGGCCGGAGATGCAGCTGCATGACATTCTTTGGGCCGTCCATGACGGAAAAAAGCGTGGTAGAAGTGAGGGCGAGGAAAATTTCGGGGAGTTGCCGGTTACGGTGGGTTGTCGGGGGCCAAGCGATGCGCATTTCTCTCGTACACATACGCGCGTGTGTGCGAGGCGTTGGCTCTAACTGAACCCGAGCAAGGCATTGGGATCTAACTGAACCCAAGCGATTGCATTGCAGGCTACGCGTTACTGAACCCGAGCGATCGATTCCTTCGCTACTACTGCTAACTGAAGCCGATCGATGATGCCTCTCTGGATGAACAGTGAGTGTTTGCGGGGGGGTTGGATGAACAGTGAGTGGTGGGAGTGGATGAACAGGACCCGTGGCGTTGCATCTGGATGAACAGGACCCCGATCGATCGAGCCGGTTGGGGCCGGATGAACAGGACCCCGTGGAGCGCTGGATGAACAGGATGACCCCGTGGAGGGCTGGATGAATAGTAGACGGTGGAGGGGTAGATGAACAGTAGCCTGTGGAGGGGTGGTTGAACAGGAGCCCGTGGAGAGGGGTGGTTGAACAGTAGCCGCTGGAGTAGCGCGCGGTGGAGGCTGGATGAACAGGAGTCCTTGGATGAATAGTCGCAGGTGGAGGCTGGAGGAGGTCGATGGTGGATGAACAGTAGCCCATGGAGGCTAGAGGAGGTCGACGGTGGCGATGAACAGTATCTCGTGGAGTCCCGTTTTGCGGTACGCCACACCCCTCCTGATGAACAGGACCCCTGTTTCGACCGTAGCGCTCCAACACAAGTCCGTTTTGTCCGTTTTGCGGTACGCCACACCCCTCCCGATCAAAAGGACCCCCGTTTTGACCGTAGGACATCCATTTCCTCCATTTTGCGGTACGCCACACCCCTCCCGATGAATAGGATCCCATTTCGAACGTGGTCGGTTGAACACAAGGCCGTTTCCTCTGTTCTGCAGTACGCCAGGCCTCGTTTCCATCGCCTGTTCCGTCCAAGCCCTCCCGATGAACATGATCATGCATTCCGTTCCGACCCAGCCGGCTGGCTCCCCATGAACACAACAACGACGTTGTTTCTCCGTTCCGACCCAGCCAATGTACACGAGCCCTGGTCGTACGTATATATGTGCGAGTAGGCGTTCAAGACCCCACCCGTATGTACACATATGTGGCCGTACTTTCTTTCTTGCGCACTGGCCGCTGTACGTACGTGTACATGCTACGTGCATGCCTCCACTACGACACGTGCATACCTCTACTACGACAGTATGTACGTACACGTTCGCGACCAGAATGACAACGCTACGTACGCTTCAACCAGGTGGGTCCCGACTGTCAGGCACTTCCTTGCGTGCGAAGATGTAGCTGGTGGGTCCCAGCAATTAGGGGGAAACGTTTTTTTGTGAAATACGGTGGCCCGTCCGGTGGGTCCCCGCTATTAGGTGGAGGAATGATTATTTTGCACATAATAAGGAGGCACTTCCTTGATACGGCCGTGGACCCAGCTGTCAGCCTCTCCACGTACAGTCCACGTCCGATGGAAGCCGTTCCTTGACCATGTTGACCACGCCATGCCGAGAGCACCAGGGCGGTGGATGACAGCGAGGCCTAGGAAGGGGACGACGCGGAGCCGGGGAAGATGCTGCAGTGGATGCCCACGCGTAGAGGAGTACGAGGGTTCACTGGTTCGCTGCGGTGTGAGGCTGTCATCGCCGCAGAATAACAGGGGGTGTGGGTGAGTAGAGGGATGGCCTGGCCAGCGGTGGGAGTAGTAGGCGGCGGTGAGGCCTCCGCCGCATCGCAGCCGGCCACAGGAGGCAGGAGCACGAGGCACGACCAGCGCTGGTTTGGGCGGCTGGAGCAAGAAGACCAGAGGTTGAAGAAGCACTACGGCCGTTGGATAGACATCGTACGGTCACTGGAGCTAGAATTGTGCATATTGACTAAGTTGACAAAGCCCTCCATCCCCGTCAACTTGGTAGGCCCACAAGTCAGCCTGCCACTATACTGGGTCCCAGCTAACAGGGGGAGTATTCATTTTTTGTGTGTAATAAGGAGGCACTTCCTTGCGTGCAAAGATATAGCTGGTGGGTCCGAGCTGTCAGCGAGGGTAATGTATTTTTTGCGAAATACAGAGGCCCTTTCGGTGGGTCCCTGATGTCAGGTGGAGGAATCATTATTTTGCGCGTAATAAGGAGGCATTTCCTTGTGTGCGGCCGTGGACCCAGCTGTCGGCCTCTCCACGTACAGTCCACTTCAGATGCATGTCGGTCGTTGACCATGTTGACCAGGCCGCGCTGAGAGAACCAGGGCGGTGGACGACGGCGAGGCCTAGGAAGGGAACGACACGGAGGCAGGGAAGACTCGGCAGTTGTTTCCCATGCGGAGGGGAGTACGATTGTACGAGGGTTTACTGGTTCGTCTGCCGTCGGCAGAGAATAACAGCAGGTGTGGGTGATTAGAGGGATGGCTAGGCCAGCGATGGGAGTACGGTGGGGCGGTGAGACCTGTGCGGCAGCACAGCCGGCCGCAGGGAGGAGGAAGCAGGCAGTCCCGCCGGCGCTTGTTTGAGCGGCTGGAGCAGGAAGAACAGAGATTGAAGAAGCACGACGGCCGTTCGATGGACATCCAACAGTCACTGCTTGTGCGTCAACCTTTTCTTTAGGAAAGCCTCAAATCTGTGGAAAACAGCATACAATGCCATTATTTCTAATAATTTACAGCCCATTTGCTAATTCTTAAGGTTTTTTTGGAGCCCATATTCTTTTTGTTAGCATTACAGCCCATATTGTGGCCATAGTTAAAAAATTATATGAAATTTTGCATATTTCAGTGCGGTCCGAACTGTTTTTAATCCCGAAATTTCGACTCACATTCAAACTGATTTTTAAAATAAATGTATATCAATATAAAATCCAACAAATTCTCCACGCATAAAAATTAATGTAATTTAAAATCTCGAAATGAAAAAAAGATATTTGAAACTAATTGTCGGTTGATGTGTTTTAAAAATGTACAACCCATTTCTCATTACTGATAGGCCATTTTCTCGGCCAGCCGAATGAAGCTCTCCTCGTCTTGAAAGATTTGCAGCCCAACAGGCCTGACAAAGTGACTTACTTGGCAAATCACAAAAAAACTGGGCTGTGGTCGTGGACCCAGCTGTCAGCCTCTCCACGTATGGTACTCTTCCGATGGAAGTCGGTCGTTGACCACATTGACCACACCGCACCGAGAGAACCAAGGCGGTGGACGACGGCGAGGCCTAGGAAGGGGACGATGTATAGCCGGGGAAGACGCAGCAGTGGATGCCCATGCGGAGAGGAGTACCAGGGTTCACTGGTTCGGCTGCGGCGTGAGGCTGCCGTCGCCGCAGAATAACACGGGGTGTGGGTGAGTAGAGGGATACCCTGGGCCAGTGGTGGGAGTAGTAGGGGGCGGTGAGGCCTCCGCAGCATCACAGCCGGCCACGAGAGGCAGGAGCACGCGGCACGACCGGCTGCTTTGGGCGGCTGGAGCAAGAAGACCAGAGGTTGAAGAAGCACTATGGCCATTGGATGGACATCGTACGGTCATCGGAGCTAGAATCGTTCATATTGACTAAGTTGACAAAGCCCTACGTCCTCGTCAACTTAGTAGGCCCACAAGTCAGCCAGCCACTATGGTGGGTCCCAGCTAGCAGGGGGTATTCATTTTTTCATGCGTAATAAGGAGGCACTTCCTTGCGTGCGAAGATATAGCTGGTGGGTCCGACCTGTCAGCTGGGGGAACGTTTTTTTCGCGAAATACATAAGCCCTTCCCACGTACAGTGCATGTACAGTGCGTAATAAGGAGGAACTTTCCTTGCGTGCGACCATGGACCTCGTGGGTCCCACCCGTTAGGCTCTCCACGTACAGTCCTCTTCTGATGAATCTCGTATGTTGACCACGCCGCGCCAAGCGCACCGAGGCGGTGGACGACGGCGAGGCCCCGGACTGGAACGACCCGAAGATGGGGAAGACGCGGCAGTGGAGTCGCAGACGGAGAGGAGTGGGAAACTTGACTGGTTCGGGTGTGGGGTGGGCCTACACTCGGCAAAGAATAATAGGAGGTGTGGAGTGGAGGGATGGCCTGGCCGTTGGCGGGGTAGCGTTTCGCTGAGGAGCGCAAAACAACGTCGCTGGACGCCGAAGGCTGGAGCAGGCGGTTCCGACAGCGCTGGGGGAAGAAGACGAGAGATTGAAGAAGAATGTCGGTCGTTGGATGTAAATCCAACGCCTCTTAGGCTTCGACCTATTGGCCCACATGTCAGCTAGTCCATTTGTTTTTTAGACCATTTGGTGGGCTGGGTGAAAAAATGATGTAGCATCTATGCAGCCCGTTTAAATCCCATTTGCATTTTTCTCGAAATCCGCGGACTTGCTGGGCTGGGTGAAAATATCATGTTGGCCTAGACGGAGAAATGTTATAAAAACATAAACACATGATTGCACGTCAGTAAAATCTTTGCAAGCTTATGTACGCAATCACTAGGAGTTAACTTGCCAAGTTATATATAAATAATTATTATTATTATTATGTAAGAACTTTCAACTTACGAAATAAAATATATTTTTAATTTGATGAGTTAACAGTACGTGGAGTATTATTATTTTTTAGGCTAGATGTGGGACAGTTGAGTTGGTTCTAGGGGAAAGTACTGGGAGAAAACTCAGTTTAGATCGAAAAAGAAAGTGGGAGAAAATTCAGAGACGTGCTGGGTCCACCTAAGGAGGGGAATATGTTGGGAGGAAGGAGATTCAAAGCACAACAGCCGAGTGAACTAGTTTTTTTACGGACAAGTTAACTAGTTTACATACATAAGCAAATAGCCACTAAAAAAAGCAATAAGGTTAATGGGTTCTTAAAAGAAATATTTCGGAAAAAACAGATAATTACGACACATAGGCTAATGCATGAAACACTCAGATATAAAGGTGCTCATAAATAGATAAAGTACAACATCTAGACCTTCCTGGCACGCTTGATCATGACGCTGCGGTTGTCCATGTACTCGTCGGTTACGGGAAGCAGACACGCCCTCATGTCCAAGATCTGCCTATACATGTCGTAGCATGCGTATGCGTCCTTGGCCGCATAGGTTATGTAGGCTAGATTCAGAGGTACCTCCCACGTGTTCAGGTCGTCGTCTTTCATGTCGGCGTATCAGGGGTCGATGATGGTCTCAGCGAGGTCAACTACGGAGTCCTTCTCCTGCCCGTTGCTGATGATCTTGTATTGCTTCTGGATGTCGAAAAGCTTGTTGCACCAGATGGCCGAATCGTCGCGTTCTTCCTTCTCTCCACCGTAGCAAAGGTGCAGTCGGCGCTGTCGATGAAACGGGCGAATGCTCCAGAACCTAGTGCATCCATAGGACTGAGGCAAGGCAGAGCTTCACCAAGTCTGTATCGTTGGTGTAAATCACATTCAACTTGGTGCAGCCATAGGACTGAACGGCGAACTCAAAGGGAAACTCCTTGCTGAAGTCCATATCCAGCAGGCTCACTCCTCAGATCTCCATTGGAGTCTCTTCGAGTGAACGAGTGTGTAGGCGGCGGCAGCAGTTCGTTTTTCATCTCTTGGGGAACTGGATTCAACAGTAAGTTGAGTGTGTATAGGTGACAACAGTTACTACCCCTCCCTCGTCCGTTACACGCCCGACAGAAGATGCACACTCGGCGCATTGAAACGCCTCCATTAAGAAACCTACTCCGGCCACACGTCGGTTCATGAGCGGGTCTGTATTGGTACTGTAATAACAGGAGTTAGTGGTCACTTTACTTAAATTTAATTAGCTTTAATAGAAATTTATACTTAAAACAAGCAATGCATTCGCTCGTTCTATCAGTGCCACAGGATCAACATGCACAACAATTAGAATTATTATTCTCATGACGCACACAATCAGCACATTTGTCCCACTTTCACAAAGATAATACTACCAAGTTTGAAATGTTTGTTATGGTTGTTGTCATCTGCATCATCATGACGTGTTTCCTAGCTTGCAAGATTCAGAACCAACAAATAAGATCCAAATAATAAGTACAACAAAGATGCCTACACATCTCATTGATTCCCATCTTGCAAGATTCAGAACCAACAAATAAGATCCAAATAATAAGTACAACAAATATGCCTACACATCTCATTGATTCCCAGCTTGCAAGATTCAGAACCAACAAATAAGATTCAACTAATAAGTACAACAAAGATGCCTACACATCTCACTGATTCCCAGCTTACAAGATTCAGAACCAACCCATTAGAGCATTTTGATAAAGTGAATATCAGGATTAAATCCATCTTGGCTAGCCATGTCATACAATCGAAGAACTTGGCGAATTCTCTTGAACGTCACAACATCTGTAGTTGAGTATTCCTGTTTGAACAACATTGTCGGTGTACTAGAGTAGGGGTACCCTTGTACCCCGAGCTTGTGCACGGGCGGTCGCAGCATCCCACGGCAAGGCTTGCCGGGTGACCGCCAAGACCCTCCGTGGTTCCCTTGAAGACCATTCAAGAACAAAGTACTCAAACCAAGGCCCCGGCAAGAGGAGCTTGCCGGGAAGGCCAACCAAGGCCCAGGCAAGAGGAGCTTGCCGGGAAGGCCAACCCAGGCCCCGGCAAGAGGATCTTGCCGGAAAGAGACAAGACCCCGGCAAGAGGAGCTTGCCGGGAAGGCCACTCAAGGCATACCAAGAAAGCTTGCCGCGACGCGCCGCGCGTCCTAGCAAGGCCCGGTGAGCGACAAGCTCCCAAACACGACAAGACGACGACCCCGACAAGGTACTCGCCGGGGGCCCGCTGCCACTCTGTACCCACGCTCCAGCACACCCACCCGCGTGTCGCCATGAGGCTTCCTCAGGGACGCGTGGCGGGAGCCTGTGCAGCCAGGGGTACGCCGTGGCAAGCGGAGATGAAGAGAAGGCCATCGTGGCAAATGGTGGCGCTCCTAACGGTCACTTTTTGCACTGATTAGGCAACTCAGATGGGCATTCAATGACCTTGTCCCCTGCCGTCATAGTTAGGTAGGGTGCACTGTGTCCACAGTAGCGGTAGCTGCACCTACCGCATCCTTTTCCATTTTTACCCTTCTAGTCTACGTTGCCACCTGTCGGTGACCCCTTGAAAGTATAAAAGGAGGCCCAAGCGCAATGTAGGGGAGGTTCGGCTCATTCGAAACATCGGGAACACTCTCACGCTCGGTCTGGCAGCGTCCATCGCTCCTGAGCAAGAATTCAATACACACAAACAAGCAGCAGTAGGGTTTTACGCATCCGTGCGGCCCGAAGCTGGGTAAAACTGCTCGCGGGGGCTCCTGTCGGTGTACTAGAGTAGGGGTACCCTAGTACCCCGAACTTGTGCACGGGCGGTCGCAGCATCCCGCGGCAAGGCTTGCCGGGTGACCGCCAAGACCCTCCGTGGTTCCCTTGAAGACCATTCAAGAACAAAGTACTCATACCAAGGCCCCGGCAAGAGGAGCTTGCCGGGAAGGCCAACCAAGGCCCCAGCAAGAGGAGCTTGCCGGGAAGGCCAACCCAGGCCCCGGCAAGAGGATCTTGCCGGAAAGAGACAAGACCCCGGCAAGAGGAGCTTGCCGGGAAGGCCACTCAAGGCATACCAAGAAAGCTTGCCGCGACGCGCCGCGCGTCCCGGCAAGGCCCGGTGAGCGACAAGCTCCCAAACACGACAAGACGACGACCCCGACAAGGTACTCGCCGGGGGCCCGCTGCCACTCTGTACCCATGCTCCAGCGCACCCACCCGCGTGTCGCCATGAGGCTTCCTCAGGGACGCGTGGCGGGAGCCTGTGCAGCCAGGGGTACGCGGTGGCAAGCGGAGATGAAGAGAAGGCCATCGTGGCAAACGGTGGCGCTCCTAACGGTCACTTTTTGCACTGTTTAGGCAACTCAGACAGGCATTCAATGACCTTGTCCCCTGCCGTCAGAGTTAAGTAGGGCGCACTGTGTCCACAGTAGCGGTAGCTGCACCTACCGCATCCTTTTCCATTTTTACCCTTCTAGTCTACGTTGCCACCTGTCGGTGACCCCTTGAAAGTATAAAAGGAGGCCCAAGCTTAACGTAGGGGAGGGTTCGGCTCATTCGAAACAACAAGAACACTCTCACGCTCGGTCTGGCAGCGTCCATCGCTCCTGAGCAAGAATTCAATACACACAAACAAGCAGCAGTAGGGTTTTACGCATCCGTGCGGCCCGAAGCTGGGTAAAACCGCTCGCGTGTACTGCCTCGATCCGCTCTTTGTGCGGCCTCCGCCCCCCTCCGAACCGAAAGGGGCCCGGTCCCCATAGGTGTTGGTGGTTCAGCGTCCCGGACATCTTTGGCGCGCCAGGTAGGGGGCGTCGAGATTGTGCGAACCCGATGCGGCGTGCACGCGAGCTAAATCTTCATCGTCTTCATCGACATGCCACCAAAGAAGATGGATTCGGAGGCAGCTGTTCCGTCTGTGTCGCTTTCACCGCCTCCGGAGCAAACGGGTGGTGGAGTGGACGCCGGCGGAAGAATGGGCGTCGACGAGGGAGCCCTCAAGGCGGCCAAGTCCAAGGACAAGGCGGCACAGACCTCGGCGTCCATGCGCGCACCGCACCCCTCTCAGGAGGCGCGAGAACAGCAGCGTCATGGCGTTCGCAGCGCCATACGTCCGCTGGGCCAAGATCAAGCTGGTGGTTCTCGTGGCGCTCAAGACCAACATGCACGTCAACATGCTGGCTCGAGCGAAGTACGGTCGCCTGGACGGGGCACTGCTCCTTCTAACGTGGTTAGGAGTCCGAGCACGCCCCACTCCTCGCACCGTTCACCTCCGCCGCCCACCACTCCAGCAGAAGCCTTGGCGCGAGCTCAACTGCTCCTAGACTATCCTCCGACGGCGGACAAGACCGACGAATGGAGGGCCACTATCCAGAGCCTCATCGGCTTCGCCAACGGCGACAATGCGCAGCAACCAAGCACCTCGCTGCCGCGGCAGGACAGCGCCAAGTTCTCCATGAATGACAACAAGAAGACGCTCGAACCCGCATCGAGCGCCGAAGGGAAGCGCGATGTCAATCCGACAAGCGCGCTGGGCCCTCTGTTGACATGCATGCGCCAGGGGAACCAGGCGATCTGCCGTACGCGGTAGGTTGTCCTGTGTTCACCCGTGAGCTGTGGCATGTCCAGTGGCCCAGCACAAAGAATTTCAAACCAGACGTACCAGAGAAGTACGACGGCAAGACGCATCCGTCGGAGTTTCTCAGCATCTACACCATCGCGGTGCAGGCTGCCGGGGGACGGGACGACAAGATCCTTGCCAACTACTTCCCGCTGGTACTCAAGCCCAACATCAGGTCCTGGCTCATGCACTTGCCGGACAATTCCATCTCCTCTTGGGCAGATTTATGCCATCAGTTTGTCGGCGCCTTTACAGGCGGCCACAAGCCACATGGCCAAGAGAGCGATCTTCACCTGCTCGCCCAGAAGGAAGGAGAGCCACTGCGCAAGTATATTCAGAGATTCAGCCGTGTACAGCACAACATCCCAGACGTCCACCCCACCGCGATCATCAGCGCGTTCCATCAGAACGTGCGAAACAGAAGGATGAGGGAGGAGATGGCGATGTGTAAGATCAGAGACGTCAGCGAGCTTTACGCCCTGGCCGACAAATGTGCATGCGCTGAAGAGGGGAGGAGGCTCCCCGGAGAGAGTACAGGAGCAGGAGGATCCGACAATGAGGATGCCGCCCCGACAAGGAAAGGCCGGCGGCGGAACAACGGAGAAAAAAAGGGAAGTTGGTTTCTGAGGACTACCTTTCGGCAGAGCTTCCCGAAGCCGCCGCCAAGAAGGTCCCCAAGATCGATGCCAAGAGTGCTGAGGAGCAGTCTGCTCCGGCGAACCTCTTGGTTTGTTCCGTTGAAGCAAACGCTCCAGACAAGTTTTGCTCCGGCAAGCTTGCCGGGGAATATCATGCTCCGGCCGAACCGCAGGTTCTTGCCGTTGAAGCGGATGTTCCCATAGCAACAGATATGCCTTTAGCCCTTGTTGTTGAGCCGCAAGCTCCAGCATGGGCGCAGCAGATCATCCGTTTCCTTCAGACAGGAGAGCTTCCCGAAGAGCAAGAAGAAGCGGAAAGAGTAGCCCGGCAGTCAAGTATGTACAAGTTTGTCGACAACACACTGTACAGAATAAGACTCAACGGTGTGAAATTGAAGTGCATTCGCTGGGAAGATGGACAACAACTGTTGGCAGAAATACATGGAGGCGTATGTGGTCACCACATTGGCGCAAGAGCACTTGCGGGCAAAGCATTCCGACAAGGTTTCTTCTAGCCGACAGCCCTCCAGGATGCAACTGCACAAGTAACCAAGTGTGAAGTGTGCCAGTTCCATTCCAAACAGATACACCAGCCAGCTCAAGCTCTCCAGACGATCCCTTTATCCTGGCCATTTTCGGTCTGGGGGCTCGACATCCTCGGCCCCTTTCCCCGAGCTGTCGGGGGCTTTGAGTTCTTGTACGTCGCCATCGACAAGTTCACAAAGTGGCCGGAAGTGGAACCAGTGAGGAAGGTGACAGCACAGTCAGCAGTCAAGTTCTTCAGGTCGATTGTTTGCCGTTTCGGGATCCCTAACAGGATCATCACCGACAACGGCACGCAATTTACGAGCCGCACCTTCATGCAGTATGTCCAAGATCTTGGCGGCAAGGTCTGCTTCGCTTCTGTTGCTCATCCGAGAAGCAACGGTCAAGCGGAGAGGGCAAATGCTGAAGTGCTGCGAGGCCTCAAGACCAGAACTTTCGACAGGCTGCACAAGTGCGGAAGAAACTGGATCGAGGAGCTGCCGGTGGTTCTTTGGTTGATCAGGACGACGCCAAATCGAGCCACTGGCCAGACACCTTTCGCTCTAGTCTACGGAGCAGAGGCAGTTCTCCCCACGGAACTCGTTTACGGGTCACCTCGAGTGCTCGTTTATGATGAGCTCGAGCAAGAGCGGTTGCGCCAAGATGACGCACTGCTCCTTGAGGAAGACCGTCTTCAGGCTGCTGTGCGAGTCGCTCGCTACCAGCAAGCTTTGCGTCGCTACCATAGCTGCAAAGTTAAAGCCAGGGGCTTCGAGGAAGGAGACCTTGTTCTTCGGCGTGTTCAGTCCGCCAAGAATTCCAACAAGTTGACGCCGAAGTGGGAAGGCCCTTATCGGGTGAAACGAGTCACTAGGCCCGGCGCTGTCCGCCTTGAGACCGAAGATGACATTTCGGTGAGCAACTCCTGGAACATTGAACATCTTCGTAAGTTTTACCCGTAGGGCGCGGTTGCCGGAAGCTTTTCCGGCAACCACCTTTTGTACAAGTCTTGCCGCTGTTGCATGTAATCCTTTGTACAAAGCCGGGCGCAGACCCCGTGCACCAGTAAAGTTCATGTGCCCCGCACGTCTTGTCAGTTTTTCTTATGCTATCATCTTTTTTCGCATATGTTATCTGACACTTTGTGCAGCACCAGACCCCGGTAAGCGATAACGAGCCCAAGGCTCCATATCATTACTTTATTTCTCTGTTTCTTTCTCAAAATAAGGAAGGTTTCCTCGCGCACAAGGTTTACCGGGGGGAAGGAGAAGATAATGGTGTGGACCAGGCCGTTCAAGAAAGTTTCTCCTTGCCGGGAAGCAGCTGACAGAAAAGCTAAGTTGCTAAAGTTTAAGCAATCAGTTTTTTAAGTTTTTGAGTTATTTTCCTTGAACGACCATGCTTTGTATGGAAAACCTGTGCGCGGAGGAACCAACTCGTAGCTAGATGCGCCCTTACTTTGTTTCGAGTCCGCTCAACAACTTAAGTGAGCTGCAACTAGTTGCGACAAGGTTGCTTGTCGGTAGCGACCCCGCCAGTAGGCTGCTGAAGTTCCGCACTCGGCGCTCGCGGCAAGGGTGCCTGCACCGGCAAGTTTCCCTAGAAAGCGTAGGGCAGAACCATACAAAGCCAAGAGTCGAGTAAAGGAAGTAACACAGCAATTTTTTGCCTAAGATAGAGTTATATTACAAAAATAACTTGTCGCGCCTCTAATAAAGTGTTCCCATGACATGACTGGCAGCGACAAGAAAAGAAGAAAACGGACGGCCTAATCTACACGACCGCCGTCAACCCTTTTGATCTCGTCCACCCTGTCCACAATGGGTGCGACGAGGGCCTTAAGTGCGTCAAGATCAGCGTCCGCCGACAGCCTCTTGAGGACGTTGGTGAGGTTGAGGCCCGGATTGCGGAAGGCCACCTTCACCAGCACCTTCTCCAGAACTCCGGCACAAATCGAGTGTGACTCGTTGGCCAACTGCTTTGGGATCCGTTCCCGGAGTTGCTGGAGCGCCGCCGCCACGCCTTTGAAGAATAGAGTGAGCTTGGCGCTGGGTTGGAGTTCCTCGTCGGAAGAGTACCCGAAGCCTTCCACCCCGGGGTTATAGCATGCATGCTAGGTCGAGTCTCGTCCTTGGTTAGGGTTGATAGTGCCTAACGGCAGCTAACCCCTAGCTTAGAGGTCGAGTGTCCGTCCTTTTGCTTCTCTTTCGTTCGCAGGGCTCGCATATCCTGGCCAGACTGCTTGAGGACGAAAAGGAGAAGAAGGGCGCGCCGGCACCTGGGCCCTGGCAAGCCAGTATCGCTGGGGGCTGCGAGTGCCAAGAATCGTCCACGGCAAACCAGAGTTGCCGGGGGCTGCAATATCAGATAAGTCTTTCATCCCTCATCATGCATCCTCTTATGGACTGGGGAATGCGAAACCGCGTTTCTTCCTGAAAACTGCCATGCTCCCTCAACTCTAGGCCCTGGGGCTCGTTCCCGGGGCCAAGTTTGGTCGTAGTCACGGCAGCAAAGGGATGAAACGAGGAGACCGCACCCACCTCGTTCCCGCCTCCGTCAAAGGCGTGAGAAAGGTCGAGCGACGTGGGAAGGCGGCAGGGCCTGTTGCCTGGAGATGAAATGTCTGTCCGAGGGATACCAAGGATTTGCTCCTTGGCGTGGGTTCAACCCGCGAGACAAATAACCCAGCAAGCATCCCCTTTTCATTAAAAAACATCCCACTCAGGTACAGTCCATAGAGGATGAAAAACATGAAAGAGAGGATTACAAGTTTTAGATACAGCTAAGGCCCGAAGGCTTACAAATTAAAAAGATAAGATGCCCGTAATCCCTTTCATGTCCCTCTCTTCAGGAGGCAGGTCAAGGAGGCGAAAAGGGCAAAAGGAGCGCCTAGGCGAGCTACGGGTGCCAGAAGACACCAAGAGAACATCCAGGGGGTCGTCCGAAGGCTGGACGGCGATGGCGGCGCTGGAAGCGGGGCTCGAAGATGGGGTGGCAGGACGTCAGCACACTGTCGAGGGCACCACGCCCTCGTACTCCGACCTGACGGCCTTGTCGCCAGCCCTCTTCCCCTTCTGCAGCCTCCCTACGCCAGCCGCCCAAGGAGACGACCCCGGGGAGTTCAAGGAGCCGGCGACACAGATGATAGGGTCGTCGGTGCCGCGCGAAGCGGCACCCGATGCCTAGTCGGACCCGCCACCCCGCCGCCCGCTACCCTCATCGTCGCTGTCGCTCTCCTCCTCGTCACTCTCGCTCGAGGAGGAGCCTTCGCTATCGGAGGAGCTGTCCACGCAGCACTTCGCCCGAGTGCCGAAGCACCCGAAGACCTTGACGGAGAGGAGATCGCCCTCCATCAACTTAAAATGGAGGGTAAACCCCTCCATCAGGCTGTGGATACGAGCGAACGTCTTCCACCCTCGATCAAGATACATCACATTAGGGGCTGGGAATACAACGCGGACTCGCATGCCGCTGATCCCACAGCCCCTCATGTTCAGTCTCAGTGTCTCGGGCGGGTCCAACTCCATCGCGCTCGCAAACGGAGCTGGAAGCCGGAGGCGACGACGAGGCGCCCGGCACAGCTTGACGAAGAACTTGCAAGGGTCGTCCCCTATATGGACCGCCGTGGGGGAGGAGCCGCCGGCGGAGGCGAAGCTGGCGCGTCGCCCCGCCCGCCTCTTCCCCGAGCGCCTCGACCTCGTCCTCGACCTCGTCCGCGACCTCGCCCCCTCCCTCTTCCCCTTATGGCTGGCTCTGCCACCATGGGCGTGGGAGAGGGAGAGGTGCGCTGTCTGGCGGCGACCCTCGCCGACACCGATGAAGGGCCTGGGTTCCCTTTCTCCATGGCGAATGAGAGAAAGGGGAGCAGAAGCTAAAGAAAGGAGGAGATGAGAGAGTGCGGGTTTCCGTGCTCCCCTCCCGCTCTTTATAAAGGAGCGAGGTGGGGGCTCGGCCGCCCCGCTCAGCGAATCAAGGCACGGGAAGAGCAGGGAGTTGGGGCCAACCCGCTGCCTCTGCTCGCGACGGCCCAGTTTCCCACTTCCACTGTCCGTGACCCCAAGCGCATGGGAGCCGCATGGCGGGGATGCAGAACCAAGGCGACGGATGAGGCGGCCTCGCTCCGCCTCGTGATCACGGGGAGTGGACGTCCCAAAAACCGCGCGCCAGCCCCGTCCAGTAAATGCACCACGCCCCCACGCCTACCTCCGTCTAGGGAGGAGGGCGTGAACCGTCCCATTCATCGTGGCCTGACGCATGCTCGAGGGGCTTAGCCCCGCGCACACCGCCCGCGTCACCCACGACGCCGCGTTTGACGCGTGCCGTTCTGGGCGTGCGCGGTGGGAGCGGGGAGATGTGCGGCGTGACCTAGGCCGCGCATGCCCGTGCACTGTTTTGGGCCTGGCCCTACAGCGGTCGGCACCGTGTCTGGCCCAGGCCCGGGGGCTCCTGTCGGTGTACTAGAGTAGGGGTACCCTAGTACCCCGAACTTGTGCACGGGCGGTCGCAGCATCCCGCAGCAAGGCTTGCCGGGTGACCGCCAAGACCCTCCGTGGTTCCCTTGAAGACCATTCAAGAACAAAGTACTCAAACCAAGGCCCCGGCAAGAGGAGCTTGCCGGGAAGGCCAACCAAGGCCCCGGCAAGAGGAGCTTCCCGGGAAGGCCAACCCAGGCCCCGGCAAGAGGATCTTGCCGAAAAGAGACAAGACCCCGGCAAGAGGAGCTTGCCGGGAAGGCCACTCAAGGCATACCAAGAAAGCTTGTCGCGACGCGCCGCGCGTCCCGGCAAGGCCCGGTGAGCGACAAGCTCCCAAACATGACAAGACGACGACCTCGACAAGGTACTCGCCGGGGGCCCGCTGCCACTCTGTACCCACGCTCCAGCGCACCCACCCGCGTGTCGCCATGAGGCTTCCTCAGGGACGTGTGGCGGGAGCCTGTGCAGCCAGGGGTACGCGGTGGCAAGCGGAGATGAAGAGAAGGCCATCGTGGCAAACGGTGGCGCTCCTAACGGTCACTTTTTGCACTGTTTAGGCAACTCAGACGGGCATTCAATGACCTTGTCCCCTGCCGTCAGAGTTAGGTAGGGTGCACTGTGTCCACAGTAGCGGTAGCTGCACCTACCGCATCCTTTTCCATTTTTACCCTTCTAGTCTACGTTGCCACCTGTCGGTGACCCCTTGAAAGTATAAAAGGAGGCCCAAGCGCAATGTAGGGGAGGGTTCGGCTCATTCGAAACATCAAGAACACTCTCACGCTCGGTCTGGCAGCGTCCGTCGCTCCTGAGCAAGAATTCAATACACACAAACAAGCAGCAGTAGGGTTTTACGCATCCGTGCGGCCCGAAGCTGGGTAAAACCGCTCGCGTGTACTGCCTCGATCCGCTCTTTGTGCGGCCTCCGCCCCCCTCCGAACCGAAAGGGGCCCGGTCCCCATAGGTGTTGGTGGATCAGCCTCCCCGACAAGCATGTTTGCACAGCATAAACAAGGAGACAGGAGAGCATGATTTCGCTTTAATAGCGGCCTCCTTGAACTCAGCCTCCAGCTCTACTTGGACGAGGTCTACCTGGAGTTCCATGATTCAATTCACGTGCCTTTTTCTGTGTTTCACCTAAAATGAAGCAAAGATTGCATCATTCAGCTAGCAAGAAGTACTTGCTCTTGTGAGCTGGCAGGTTCTTCTTTAGTAGTTGCACTAAAATTGAGGAACATTAAGGTTGGTTGTCCAGCTCATGTAAGGTGCAACCATAATTTTCTTATCCTTTTGTGTAGTTCCACTAAAATAAAGTGCCATTGTGGTGACAGTGATGGCTCCATCTTGCAAAGGCTAATAAAATGTTGCACGAGATTACTGGCAGAACTTGACGGAGATTTTGGAAACTCCAATCACCATTTTGTGCAGTTCCACCAAAATTGAGAGATGTTGCCCACGTGACATTTTAGTTGAACTGCACAAGACACTCATTCCAAAAAAATGTTTTGTACAGTTCACCAAAAGGTCACAATAGCAACAAGGTGAAATGGATATCCCTATCTGCACAAAAATATAGAAAGTAAATTGTTACTGGTCAATAAGAATATACGAAACATATACAAAATGAAAAGAAGCATCTTAATTATGTTCATGGCAATCACGCAAGGACGGTAGAAATTTTAAAACGTCAGCAATGCTTCATGTTACCAGAAGCATTACGATCAACAATGAGATTCCTCCAATATGGGATTACTTTAATGGTGGCATTGCTTGTTTACCAGACACAGTAAATCAACAGCAGCTAAAGACTTGGTTTAAGGGCATGGGATCGTGGGGACACCAGGACACTCTGCAGCATAAAGGAGCAACTTACTTATCATACTGGGGAAACAACAGGAGTGCCATTTGTAACACAGTTTTGTTGCATCTTCTCACTGGAGGCATTAGATTAATAATAACACTGGTTAGACATGTCCCTAAGGTAACGGTGTGATCGCTTCATTTTACATGCACCCTTACATTAACAACAGCAAAAGGTTGGTATAAGGACATGCGACAGTGGACGCATCAGCACAATATACCTACAAGGAGTCATAAAGTGGTGATGCCGAGTTTCTTCATGCTATGTGAGGGCAGCAAACCTAATCCTGGAGACCTTGTACTATGTGAGGGCAGCAAATCTAATCCTGGAGACCTTTTACTATGTGAGGGCAGCAAATCTAATCCTGGAGACCTTTTACTATGTGAGGGAAGCAAATCTAATCCTGGAGACCTTTTACTATGTGAGGGCAGAAAATCTAATCCTGAGACCTTTTACTATGTGAGGGCAGCAAATCTAATCCTGAGACCTTTTACTATGTGAGGGCAGCAAATCTAATCCTGGAGACCTTTTACTATGTGATGGCAGCAAATCTAATCCTGGACATACTTTGTTGACTTGTCCACCAGCCGCCACTTTCTATCCTCTTTTCAACCAATAATAGATCTGTTCCTTATCAAGTTTGTTCTACATTTTCCATTATTTCCCTTTTCAACCAAGAGACCGGTTGGGTATCCGGTCTCTACTACTTTCACCATATTATTTCCTCTTTGAATCAAGTCCTAGATTCATGCTAGAACTTTCCCCCCTTTCTTCGTTGTTTGAACAAAGCCCTAGATTCGAATGCATGAAGTAGCTTTACCTCCAATAATACTAAAAATTTAGGTGGCTTTGGAAGAGCTGATGGGAGTAGAAAAAGATGCACATGCAGACACGTGGGGAGCTGGGGCAATAGAGCAAGGCCACTTTCAAAGAACTTATACCTGAGGGTCACCGGGATGTCGGCGGCGGCAGGTCGGATCTGCGAACAACACGCCATGGAGGAAGAAGGGTCGGAGGACCTCCTGAGCCGGCGATGTGTCAGACAGAATGGCACGGGCAGAGGATCGGGCCCCTCCGGCAGCTGTGGGTTTCCTCCCTCGATAGCGATAACCGCGTGAACGATGCACCTTTTAGTCCTCTACACAGACCGGCCGAAGGGATCCGGCCGGATCTGTGACCAGCGGTGAGCAGAGAGAAAATGTTGCTACCGCTGTCTTGTTTATATCTGGAGAGGATGAGAGAATGAAGAGAGCAACCCTAGCAAAGCAAGCGCTCAGGCCCCTGTGTCCATATATAGTGGAGTGATTATCTTTTTTCTCTCCACAACAAGCGTTTCAATTTGTGTACGTGGCATTAAAGAAAAGAAACTCTCTATTTAAGGTGACTACTGTATGACTCCTACTTACTACTAGTAGTACTACAGTATTGTTCACTTGTGCTCCCTGCCCCTCCATTGAACAACCCCACGAGTGAATAAATATACAGTAAGTACTGTATTTATATAGAACGAACAAGCTCGAACTATTTTCGCATAGTTAAAAGTTGAGGGCACGGCTTTTCCCGGGCAGTACGCGCGGCAGTTTTCGGGTAGGCGGTTTGACAGAGAGGCGAGGAGGGTGAGCGAGTGGGGCTATGCGATTTGACGGTGCGTTACGTCTGGAAAGACTTGTGATATGACCACTCACTATAGTCATGAATTACTGGTGCCCCCCTTCCGTTCCGCGCTCTAATCTGGTGCATGACACGTCGACCCGGATGCTGGATCTCCCACATGTCTGAGTGGTAAGAAGGAGCAAAGAATGATGTGGTATATACTAGTACTATACTATGTACTACTCAGGTCAGAGGAGTGCGAACCACGACAGCACAGTGAACCAGCAGTGCGAACCACGGTAGCCCAGTGAACCAGCAGTATAAAACAATGTGGTGATATGGCCATAAAAAACAATGTGGTACGGTCCACACTGTAGCATGTACAGTAACACTCCTCTTTGTTTGGATCCCTGAGTTAGAGCTAGTTTGGGTTGAAATAGCCTCAAATTATCGAAACAAGAGGGGTTAGTTTGAGCTAGTTTGCTCTAACCCAGCTAAAAAAACTAGCCCGATGGAGAGGTTCTAATTGGGTTAGTTATCCTCGGGCCCACTAAAAGAGAACTAAAAAAATCTCCCCTGCCCGCACCAGATCGCTGCCCCCTCCCTCTCGCACGACTCCTCTCTGTTCCCCATAGGGCCGCCCGCCCAAGCACCACTCGCCCTCTCTCTCCTTCGGCCGCCCTCTCCTTCCGGCCTCCGCCGCCCTACTCCGGCCGCCCTCTCCCTCCGGCCTTCGAAGGTCACCCCGCTCCCCCTTCACAAGTCATTTTTCTCCCTCTGTCGTGCGCGGTGGCGACGTATCTACCAGGGAGGTCGCGAGAGGGGTGAGTTTGTTCGTTCCTTCTCTGTCTCACGGCCATATCATTGATCTTGCTTGCTCTAGCGCTAATTCTGATTTGGAAAAGTAGATCCTGGTCAAACTTGGTATAGATTTGTCGTGCACGCATGGAACTGTTTGATGCTGCTTGAGGAGGTAATAAATCTTTCTAGAGGCCCAAAGATTTAGGTCACCTTTCTAGGTATTTCAATTTCAGGCTTGCATTATTTCTAGAGGCCCAAAGATTTAGTTCACCTTTCTAGGTATTTCAATTTTAGGCTTGCATTATTTCTAGAGGACCAAAGATTTAGTTCGCCTTTCTAGGTATTTCAGTTTTAGGCTTGCATTATTTCTAGAGGCCCAAAGATTCAGTTCACCTTTCTAGGTATTTCACTTTCAGGCTTGCATTATTTCTAGAGTCCCAAAGATTCAGTTCACCTTTCTAGGTATTTCAGTTTCAAGCTTGCATTATTTCTGGAGGCCCAAAGATTCAGTTCACCTTTCTAGGTATTTTAGTTACAGGCTTGCATTATTTCTAGAGGCCCAAAGATTAAGTTCCCAGTCGGCGGCAAGCGGCCCTGCTACCCATGCCGGTGTCGACCTCAACTCACAAGGGCCGGCGTCGGAAGGGTTCCCGGGGCTTGGGCTCTACAGAGCCTTCCTCCAGAGCGACGATGGCGAGCTCCTCCCTCGGTGCGCGAGGGGCTCCGGGCTCCCTCCCTATCATGAATGACTTCCGTGCAGAGTTAGCTCATTCTTTGTTTCACAAAGTGTTTTTTTATTTTGTGAAGCTTGATTGACGACTTGTATGTTTAAGTGGGATATCTCATTTGTATGGACAAAGTAAAAAATTATCATGTTTTGCATGCTTGATTTGTATAGATGGTTCATTTATGTCAATTGTGAGCAGGAGGAGGCCACAGAAGAGTCGGCCACAAATCCGGCAGGAAATAGGGTCCAAAGTAGTCAAATGATTGAGATATGGCCCTGTTTGGATTATGGGGTTAGAGCTAGTTTAGGTTAGTTGGGGGCTCAAATAACCCAAAAGTATCCAAACAGGGAGGGTTAGAGTGGATTAGTTCCATCTAGCCCAACTATCCTGGTGGAGAGGTGCTTATTTGGGTTAGAGTGGGTTAGAAAATAACTCTAACTCTAACTGTGTTAGAGTATCCAAACAGGGCGGTTTAGAGTTAGTTCAGGGTTAGAATCTAACTCTAACCTCTAACTGAGTTAGAGTTCTCCTCGTCTCAGTTCATCGCCATCATACTTTCCCCATTCCTGTGTTTTCAGTATCCTGTGAATCAAAGAGGCCCTTTTTTTGCGGGAAAAATCAAAGAGGCCCTTAGACTAGTTTAGGTCTGGTCGTTTTTTATAAATGTGTTATGTCCAAAATTTAATGAACGTGCTCTGGTTTCCATGAAAATAATCCGGTTTCATGTAGTAATTCATTCATTTATTTATTCTTCTGCGGGGGGTTTGCATGTAATTCGTGAGGTCTGAAATGTAAAGTACCCCGGCATATGCTCCAAGTCGTGCATGCACTACGACCCAGATGCTCTATGTCCCACATGTCGGCGAATGGGAGCATGTGGAAATAGCCTAGGAGTACATATAGGAGGATAAATGCGTGAAAAAATATGTACTGTGAACTGTGAAGCGTAGCCGCGGTTCGAAAAGGAGACCTAAAGTGATGACAGCTATAGGTCACACGCACCCAACTAGTGGTACTAGACATACGACTAATTTTTCCCTAAAAAAAGAGAGGCACGAGTGCTCGGTACTCCTATTCTATAAACACGAGTCCCATCTGACAACAGCGTCCGTGCTACAGCTAGCTCTCCTCCCTCGTTTCTCTCTTCTAATTCTAAACTCGGCCGACGCCCGGTGGACGTGGTGGGTTTGCTCAACTGCGGCCCCACCTCACAGTGAAAACGTGATGACTGGAATAAAAATGCCATATACTCCCTCCCTTCATAAATATAGTATAAGCCTTTTTAGATACTATTTCAAATGGAATACAGCATACAGATGTATGTAGACATAGTTTAGAGTGTAGATTCACTCATTTTGCTCCGTATGTGGTAGTCACTTGCTAGAATCTTTAGAAAGACTTATATTTGGGAACGGAGGGAGTACTATACTAATAAAACATTAAGGCCGCGAGGCGATGCAGTGCTGGTTACAGGAGGCAAGAAGAAGAGATGCATCCATCGACGACATCCACCTCCTCGACTCAGGGCGCCGGCCCACCGAACGGCGCCTAAGTAGCAGCGGCTTTCGTGGCCAGGTCAACGTGCTTCTGAACAATGGCGTCCAAAGATTCCAGCCACTCGAAGAAGGCCAACGTCTTTCTATCCTCGCTTGCCTTGTAGTGGCCTATGTAGACGATTTCCTCGTAGACATGGATGTGCAGGTCGACAGTTTCTTGCATGGCGAGGCCCTGCACGGCGAGCGCGGCCTTGAGGTGCACATTCTTCATCGCGACCTCCGGCACCTGCAGGGCCACCAGAGCTTGAAAGAGTTCGTCATCATGGAGGCCGATGAGGGTGGCAGGCAATGAGGAGCCTGGGCGCACGGGCTGGAGCAGTACGGCAAGGTCGTCCGCGCGCTTCTTGACGGCGGTGAACTTGCGGATGGAGTTGACCATCATGTCGTCCATGCGAGAGGCGAAGCCGGCGTCGGCGAGGGCTACGATGCCTGCGGTCGCCAGCACCATCTGGAAACGCTGCATGGTGCAGGGCCGCATGCCGGTGCCTTGGATGATTTGGCATAGCCGACTGCCGCTCTCATCCATCGCCTCCATAGGTGCTTGTGGCTTCTGGTCACTTGGTCTTGGATTGGAGTGAGCAGTGTTGCGCAGAAACTTGGGAGTAGATGGATTGGAGTGGTGGGGCGCCTTTATTATATGAGAGTCCAAACTCTGTTGCATTCACATCGTGCTGGCTTTATTCTGCTTCTCCAATTAATTCCCTCTGCATGTAATTGAGTATGCATCATTGATCGTTCAACGTCTCGGGAACCGCTACCCTTCCCTCCTTGGCATTCAAGCACCTATGGACCCGTCGACGATGAGGTGCCTATGGTGACTTTGTAAATTTCAAGATGATAGTGTTGTGCGTCTGTGCGTTCATAGGGGTGAGTGTATGCGCGTGTATATGAGCACTTGCGTCTATACTATGTCAAATAAACGTAAATGAGTGTCAAAAAGAGACTAGTCAGTATACTCAATATTGTGCACCTCAGAGAGGAAAAAGATAGAACTAGTACGTATTTATTTACTGTGCAGATTCACTCATTTTGCTCCGTATGTACTCCGTCTTGGTGTAGTCTAGTCACTTGTTGAAATCTCTAGAAGGGCAGATACTCCTTTCTGGTTTACAGGGTTATACTAGCAAGTAGTTGTAGTACAATAGTGGGCTCACATACCAATTTTGTCTCATGCAATGTTCGGTTTGCGCTTGGCTCTTCGCCTCTTCGAGAAGACAAACAATGATGTTACTACTACTGCTTCTACAGTGTCGAATCAACTGTTGCATGTCCGTCCACCGCGAGCGGGACGGATAGCTTATTGTATACTACTAAGCAAAAGCCTGTCCTTGTTTGCTAGCAACCGCGTGCATGGGTGAGGGAGAAGGCGTGTAGTAAAATCAAGCTTCTCCTGGTTGTACGAGTTGACGTGACACATCATAGCACTGGCCCCACATGCTTGCCTCTAAACTTGGCTGAAAGACCCGCAATGTACAATATATTTGCTGCAACCTCTAACATTTACCCACCAAAAATTAAAATATATGTGGTTGTATGCATTGTTCTGATGCAGAGACCGGGGAGTCCCCCTTTCCGAAAAAAAACAAATTAAAATATATATTCATGTCTTTACCAGATGAGCGTGCAAACTACAATCACCAGGGTGATAGGTAGGGCCAGAAGACTACTTTAATTTTTTTTTAAACTTCGAGACGGCCACATAGCATGGAGCCGACCCGAATGATTTTAAGCTTACAGGCACGGTACACGCTATCCTAGACTACTCTACACATGAAACTGCCACACGAGCGTCCGGGCTGCGCTTGGCTCTTCGCCTCTTTGGAAAGTCGAACAATGATGGAGTACTACTGCACTGGAGGAGTACTACAGTACGCTTCTGGCCATCTGACACCGATTGAACTGCTGCATGTCCATCGCGTGCGGGAGGGAGAGCGTGTAGCAAAAGCTTCTCCTAGTCTTGCCAGCCACCACGCTCATGGGCGAGGAAGGGACGCTCCTGACTTTGCGTGTATAACATGTGGGCCCGAGAGGTGGGTGGCCAACCTGTCATACAGCCAAAGGGAGCTGCAGTTAAGTCCGCGATGGAGAGGATAATCAAACTTCTCGTTGATGTATGAGTTGACACGACACATCAAAGCACTGCACTCGATATATTTCAATAATTTGCGGTTACCGATGCATTAATTACAACGCATGCATGCATGTCGTGACTCTCCTTTTGATACTTGCATGTGTTGATTTAATGCACCTTGAAGTAGTACTCCCTCCGATTCCTTTTACTTTGCGTATAACTTTTTCTTTTTTTCTCAGATTAGTTTGCGCATCCGCGTTGGTTTCCATCTGTGCCCCCGCTCGATTAGTTCTGCCCCATTAATCGCGCCAGTTTCCAAAGCAGAAAATGGCTATAGGCAAACACATGAAGCGCCAGATGTGGCTTGACCGTCTGGGGAAGCCAACTCAAGCGAAAAGGAAGGACGACCAGCCAACCATTGCATGCGCATTTACTGTCGATATTTATGCAGCTTACTCATGCACAGGGGCAAATTTGTCCAGAAAACTCAAACTACTGCCTTCCTTGGTATGCGGGAGGAGAGTTATGCACAGAGTATAAAATATGTGACGGTAAAGTTTTGTAATGCCCCGGCCCAAGCGAGAGATGGTTGTGCACGAGGAGGGCGAGATCATGCAGACGGAACAGGAACCGACGAGGGAGCTCACTAAGGTCTCCATGAACCTCACCGTGCTCCACTGCCCCTTGTGCCTCCGCCCCTTGATGCCTCTAGTGTATGAGGTTCGAATACACCTCGTCCGTTCGGCTGATTGAGCAAGGTGCAGGTTTCTTGATTGATGTGCTATTTGATTGATTTCTGCAGTGCAAGGGAGGGCACCTGGCCTGCGCAGACTGCCGCGTCGAGCGCCTCGGGAACTAGTGGCAGTGCCTGAAGTGTGAGCGTGGCGGTGGCTTCGACGCGCGGAGCACAGCGGTGGAAGCCGTCGTTTCGTCGCTGAGGGTGGTCTGCCCGCACGAAGGCTATGGGCTCTACGTCACTTACCACAAGCTCACCGATCACCAGAGCGTGTGTCCCTCGCGCCCTGCAAATGCCCCGTGCCCATCCGCGGCTACGACGGCCGCCGCCGGTGCTCTACCACCACATCAGCAGCGTGCATCCCATGCTCGTGAACAGGATCCAGTATGGCAAGGTGCTCGAGCTGCAAGTGCCACTGTCAGAGCCACGGCTCTTGCTGTTCATGGAGGAGGACGGCCGCATGTTTTTCTTGGTCGGCGGCGTGCTCGACATCGGCGCGCCTATTGCCGTGTCGGTGGTCTGCATCAGAGCGGGGGCGTCCCCACTACCGCATTACGTGGCCAAGCTGTGGGCGAACGGCCCGCCAGGGGAGCCCAAAGGCACGACCGACGCTGTCAAGGTGGAAATGAAGGTGACAAGCAGCAAGGATCCCGGCTACGTCGACGTGCAGGAGCTGACCTTCTTCACAGTTCCGCCCAAGCTGCTGACCCGGGCTAACCTGGTGTCCCTCCACATTCAGATTGACAACCTCACGTCCTAAATGTTTCTACAGTGCCTTCTGTTTATCTTAGTAATATGCTAATATAGGGATTACCTCGGTCTACTTTATCTTAAGAAATGGTGGGTTTTGGTGGCGACGCAGCAATTACTTCGACATCAGATCAGTAATTTCCAACAGTCGAACGGATATTTTGTGTCTGTTGGATATAAAGTTCCTTTGGATAAGACGTACTAGATAAAAGGAGATGTATGTAGACATATTTTAGTTTTAGATACGTCCCTTTTTATCCATTTTGATGACAAGCACTCCCTCCATTCCACCATACATGCCTTCCATTTGTCAAAATATAGATATATCTAGACATGTTTTAGTATATAGGTACATCCATGATAGAGCCAGTCGGATGGTTGAGAACACTACAATTTGTAGCTACAGATGCGTGTGTGACTCCCAGATGCAGAAGTCGGGGGTCATCATCCTCCTTTTCGAGAAAAAACAGACGCGTGTGTGAGAGGGCGAGTGCATGTGTGCACCTCTTCTCTTCATGTATAATGTACTAAACTCAGAGTACAAGTTTTTGTGGGTGGCACGATGGTGCGTGCGAGAAGTCCCGAGAGATAGGTTTAATGCGTCTAAAAAAGACTACCCTATAGCTCGCCACGCGTCTATTCCTATCGAATGCCCCATTAACCGTAAGATATGTATACGACGGTGCCAGTTATTTCACGTACACAGTAGAAAAAGTACACCACGGCTAAGAACACGTGCCCACGTAACGCCATCCGGGAATAGTGCCGCACTTCGAAACTAGAACCGTCAATAAATTTTGAGCTTGCGTCTCATCACATTCCAAATTACTCCATGCTATATTGAATTGCAAACCTGTTCACACCGATCACAACCTAAACGGTTTCCCACTTAGGAGTGTATTAGTACTCGGTTATAAATACTAGTATGCCAAGATGATTGCACATTCCTCCTCAACTCCTCATCCACAAAAACAAACAAGTCATTCAGCATCCTTCCCTTGCGTCTGCCATGGCCAGCGTGAGTTCTAGGTCAAGAGATTGCCACCAGGGAGAGGCGAGTATGGATGTGGAAGCACGAGAGATGTCCCGCCTCGCTGTGAAAGCAGCCGACATGTCCCGCCGCGCGGAAGTAGCAGCATAGAGGTCCCGCCGCACCATCGATGAAGCAGATTGGTCCGGCCGCGCCACGGAAGCAGCAGAAATGTCCCACCACGCCGTGAATGAAGCAGAGATGTCCCGCCGCGCCGCGGCGGCTTGGGAAAATTTCTCGCGGGCAGGCGACGACTGTTATAGGCGCATGCATAAGATCGTCCATAGCCAGATGGATCACATCTCCGGCTGGGTGAGGTTGCAGGATGACATGAGAGCCTTGTTTGAACAGGCTACCAGCGTCATCCGCAAACTAAGGGAGGGCAATGAGAGGCTCCGGGCCGAGCGCGGACGGGTGAGGGCGAAGATCGTCCGAAGTGCAGACCAGTAGGAGGAGACCAGTGCCTTGTTGAAGAGGACCGGCGTCATCGTCAAGAAACTTATGGACGAGAATGACATGCTCCACATTGAGCGCCAAAGGATGGTGGAGGAATCCGTTGATGTTCTCAAGCAGCGTCTTGAGGACACGAAAGAGCTCATCGCCGCTCGCCGCGGAGACTAGTTCCCGCGGCCTGCAGCAAACCATCAAGAAAGTAGAGATCACCGAGCCAGATCCTTGTCTTCCTTCTTCTTTTGCCCTTGTGTATTTCGGGCGTAGCCGCATGTGGCTTTTTTCATTATCTTTATAATTATGTAAGACAATTAATCGTCCTTATATATTCATCAGTCTTGCTATAAGTTGCAGTAGATGCTATGTAGGTCCGTCGGATCTTACATCAAGATCTGTGCTTTCATATTTTCTTTTTTCTCTCTTAAATCTCAGTCGAGTGAGACATAGCCACGCCATTAAACAGAGGCTCCTGCGCCATTAATGGAGACCTTGGGAGAGAGGTAGACGGCAGATGGAGGTCAAAGGGCTCTCCTCCCGATAAGCACGCGCAGGGGTCTGATCGCACGCCTCTCTTACTCAAATAGCTCCCCTGCACGGCGCCTCCTAGCTAATAAAAATGGGGACGCGTGGCGGCACATAAATGGTAGTAAATAGAACGCCCACGGTTTCCATAATACTTGTGTTTCCGATTGTAACGTGACAGCACTTGTTCCAAAATGACTTTGTTGATTGTTAATGCGTGCGCCTTCGCAAATCGGACATGGCACCAAGCCAAGTTTCATTATTTTCATGCGTGTTTTGGATTTACAGGAATTAAAAACTAAGTTTCTCAATGTTTCCAGCCCAGCCACGATGGCCAGAATTTTGAATTTCATTCCCATTTATTGCATGGAACCTAGAAATTTACCCGAGGACACACATGTGATTTTTCAACCAACTTTGGTGCACTGGAACCTATGCTTGTATTTCAAATTTGAATTATGCACACAAAGGTGACACGTTCCCTCTCAAAACCACGAGCCTTCTTGAGAGAAGCTCTGATTTACAAGAAGCTTATACCCAAATTTGTTCCTATTTGGCCAATTTTTTTTACCACGGCATGGTACTACCATGACATGACACCATGCCAAGTATCATGATTTTAAAACTAAGTTTCTTAATGTTCTCGACCGAGCCACGATGCCCAGATGTTTGAATTTTATTCTCATTTCTTGCATGGGACCTAGAAATTCACCCGAGGACACAAATGTGATTTTTCAACCAACTTTGGTGCATGGGAGCATGTGCTTGTAGTTCAAATTTGAATTATGCACATTAAATGACCAAAAACTCAATTAATGTGTAAAATGGCCAAACAAAGCCGGAATGATTTCCAAAATTTAACAGGGCACTCATGTAGTTCTATGTTGCCTTTGTAAATAAACTCAAGGGGGACAACGTATATTGTTTCGCACTCAAAGGTGGCATGTTCCCTCTCAGAACCACGAGCCTTCTTGAGAGAACCTTCGGTTTGCAAGAAGCTTATACCAAAATTTGTTCCTATTCGGCCAATTCTTTTACCATAGCATGGTAGTACCATGACATGACACCCATGCCAAGTTTCATGATTTTCAGAGTTTTGGATTTTCAAGAATTTAAAAACCAAGTTTCTCAATGTTCTCGGTCGAGCCACGATGCCTAGATGTTTGAATTTTATTCTCATTTCTTGCATGGGACCTAGAAATTCACCCGAGGACAAAAATGTGATTTTTCAACCAACTTTGGTGCACGAGAGCATGTGCTTGTAGTTCAAATTTGACTTATGCACATTAAATGACCAGAAACTCAATTAATGTATAAAAACGACAAACGAACCCGGAATAATTCCAAAATTTAACAGGGCACTCATGTAGTTCTATGTTGCCTTTGTTAAGAAACTCAAGGGTGGGGGCAGTGTATATCGTTTCACACTCAAAGGTGGCATGTTCCCTCTTAGAACCACGAGCTTCCAAATCGGCCCAATTTTTTACCACAACATGTTAGTGCCATGACATGACACCATGCCAAGTTTCTTGATTTCCAAACGAGTTTTGGATTTACATGAATTTAAAATCTAAGTTTATCGACGTTCTCGGCCGACTCACGACGCCCAGATGTTTGAATTTCATTCTCATTTCTTCCATGGGACCTAGAAATTCAACCAAGGACACACATGTGATTTTTCAACCAACTTTGGTGCACCGGAGCATGTGCATGCAGTTCATATTTAGATTATGCACTTTAAAAGTCCAGAAACTCAATTAATGTATAAAAAGGCCACACAAACCCAAAATAATTCCAAAATTTAACATGAAGCTCATATAGTTCTATGTTGCCTCTGTAAAGAAAATGAGGGGGAGGCAGTGTATATCGTTTCACACACAAAGGTGACACGTTCCCTCTCGGAACCACGAGGCTTGTTGAGAGAACCTCCGGTTTTGCAAGAAGCTTATACCAAAACTTGTCCCTATTCAGCCAAAAATTATACATATGAAAAATGGGTTTAGATTATCCCGAACATCTCGCTACCTAGACCAATAATGTACTATGATTTGAATTCAACATAAAATGGATACAAATATTTGAATTGGAGAGCGTATGGTACATGTAGTTCATAGTGAAATATGGTTACTGCTATATGCATGTTTTTTGTTATCAAGATAATATTTAAATTATTGTATAACTTGACAACAATCGTATTCAAATAAGGAAAATTGATTCAAATTTAGTCCATATGGTAGACGACAATATATATGTTCACATGGTGGAGTAAAATGTTCATATATGATGGAAGATCAAAATGTACGACTACATCAATTATAAACCGCAAGCTCACCTAACGATATATTCGAATTCAACATAACGTGGATTCAAAAATTGAAATTCAAGATCATGGCATCTGTAATCATATAAAAAGGGACATTACTCTTTCTTTGGTGGGAATTGATTTGTTTTTTGTTGTTGTTGAGGGAAGTGTGAATCGATTTGGTACTCTGTAGGGTAATCTTGTTCTCCCATTTTTTTACATTTTTCTTGTAGTTTTTTCAATGGCATCTATCGCAATATAGTAAAAGGGGACATGACTCTCTTGTGTCTTGTATGGATTGTTTTTTTACACGTTAAGTTTGTTCTGTCGAACAAGGAATCCACACCTTGTTATCCAGAAATTTTCAAGCTCGAGTATCTTTTGTCTCACCTGCTTTGAAACTCCCGCTTCTACAACCCCCGCCGCGCCTTGTTATCTCGAAATTTGGACGCGCGCAAGAACTCCCTCCTCATCCGAAATCGCTCCCGCAGCCCAGACACGCGAAATCCCCCTTCCACCCCTCAGCTGGAAATGAAGCTCCACGTCGCGGTGTCAAAACTGGTGGGGGTACGCTGGTAACTTACCCTACATTTAGGACAAGCGCGTCCCTAAGCTTGGCTCCCCCCTCCC
>NC_041391.1:496752613-496782323 GCF_002162155.2 Triticum dicoccoides | reverse complement strand
GAGGCCGCCAAAACCCGCGAAACCCCACGCTCCTCCATCGGCCTCCCGACCGCCGCCCAGCCGGACACTCTTCCCCGACTACGTCGTCCACCGCAACAGCTCGCCGTCCCTCATCCACCACACCGGATGAGGATCCGTTGTTGATCTCGTCGTCCCGCCGGATCAGCCTCCCCGTCCTCCACCTCCAAGGAGCTGCCCCGACGTTTGCCTCGTCTATCATGCCACCTCAATCCCCATAGAGCCATCTTGACCTGCCCCACCGGAACCGCGGCACCATCACCAATTCCTTCGATGAAGCCGAGGCCAACTCGGCGCCACCAAGGAGGTTCTGCACTCACCGCTGCATTTTATCTTTTATTCGATCTCACGGGGTTGCCGGTGCTTGATACCGAGCAGACATGGCGGGTCTCCATCGACGGTGCCGTCGCCGGCCACATCATCCATGGCGTCTCTCCGCCATGTCGTTGCTTCATCGGCGGCGACTTCCACAACGGCACTAGCTACAGCTGCTCCGGCTCTCGCTCGCGCTGCGGCTCTGTTCTTGCTATCGGTCGCGCTGCTGCACTGCTCCTTCTTTCGTTCGTGCTGCTGCTCTACTCTTGCTCTCGCTTGCGCTTCTGGTGCTGTTGCACGACCTCTGGCAGCTATAGGAGTTGCTGCTTTAGCACTTGCTCACAGTGCTACTGCACGACTTGCTCTCTGCTAGTGCGTTCCCTGCTCGAGCGTCTGCTGATTTAGATCACTGCTTCTCTGCTACTAGTGCTCCAATGCCCTAAACATCTATTGCAATGCTCTATTACTAGTTCAAACAGTTTTGACAATAAAATTTAGTTTCGACTATGAAGTTCATTTTCTTCAGTTAAGTTCAGAGTGAACAGTACTTACAGCATCTGTCGGAGCGGTCGTGGTGCGGCTGATGCGTTTTACATCTAGAACTTTTTGGTGATGTATTTTACATCATCTGTTGCAGATGATATTAGGGTCCCACTTCAGATTAACGTTATCTGTCTTGTCATGATTCAGCCTCGTCGCCGCACACCTTAGCGGAGCTGCTCCAATGATGGAACCGTCCATCAAAGCGGAGCAATACCTTCGGCGCCGTTTCCAGAGCCTCGTATCTTCTTCCCCGCCTCCGACAGTCACACCAGCATCATCACCATCCTCCAAGTCCAACCCAATGATGCCGAGGTCCACAAGGCTATGCCAAAGAGGTTGTACACTTGTCGCATCACTTTGTTCCTCCATTCCTCTGTTCTTCCAATTCATGTGAGCCAAACACCGAGGTTGACTGAAATCCTATGTTTCCAAATGCTCTGTTTGCATGTGCATTCCTATCCTATTCCTATGTTTTTCATGTCCCCGCGTTTATAGAATCCTCCAATTCTAAGGAGCCCTTACAGATTTACTTCATTTTTATATAGGCGTCAAAGAAAACTCTGTGTGTTATGTCCTGCTCCTGCCGTGCCGTCATCCACCCCACCTGAGGTGCACCATCGACAGAAGCGTTCACTGCAGCAGAGATCCCCCCTGCAGACTTTCTTTCGCCGCCTCAGATCATCTTCCCTGTTGTCGGCAGCCACGCCAACTGCATTACCATCATCGACTGAGCAGATGAACCTGAGGACTACACAGTTCTGGAAGAGAGGTTGCAGTCTTTCGTGTTTGCTTACGTTATACATCGGTTATTATTACCTGCTACTTAATCGTTCAATCTTGAGTTTTGAATTACCCATGGGTCTCATATCGAGCCAGCAACGAATAGTATCTGTCTACTGTCTGGTTCATCTGGGGTCTTCTATGTGGTTCATGTTGAGTGGGCAACAAACAATAGATGATTCATTGTCTATCTTTTTAAACTAAAGCTATAATCTACCTGCTATCATTAGTTTTGGATCCATCCACTCATTTGCTACCATTAGTCTTGATTTTTGCATGCACCCCTTAGGCCTTACAAAATCTAACTATATTTTTTATTATGCATGTCAGATATTGTACACAATCGTGCTGAACATGTAGAGAAAAAGAGAAGACCGTTGCGTGCGAATATAATGTCATGCAGACGCTGCTCCATGGTTGGCGAAGTGCCCCCCCCCTCCTGCATTTCCAGATTGTATTCCAAAGGAAGATAACTGTTCAGATGGAGATTCAGAAGGAGCCGACCACGCCACCTGAGGTGTTTGCTCTAACCTGGCAGCTGGTGTTGGTCATATCATGCATATGGCGCCTTGCATTGCTTACATTATACATCTTACATGTCATCAGCTTAGTTTATATTTGCTTTGTGTGAATGCCACCTGTTTGGTTTCTATATCATACTCCCACCATTCCTAAATATTTGTCTTTTTAGAGATTTCAACAAGTGACTACATACGGAACAAAATGAGTGAATCTACACTCTAAAATATGTCTATATACATCAGTATGTGGTAGTCCATTTGAAATATCTAAAAAGACAAATATTTAGGAACGGAGGGAGTATATGGGAATTATACAATGCCATCTTCTTTAGCCAGGCATCATATACGTGAATCATGCAATGCCATCCTGTTTAGCCAGTCATCGTATATGTGAATTGTATCGTGCCATATTTTTTCCCATAATGTATTCCATTTGTCAATAATGTTTATACATTCATCTACTCTTCCTGTGCATCAGCCATTTGAGTCGGTCATGGGAAAATCTAGAGTGAAAACAAGGTCTTCTGAGCAGTCAGTGCTACCTGTCGATGTAGATTTCTTGCTGGTTACAGATAGCTCCTCAGAGGAGGATTCAGAGAGAGATGACCAGTCGTATCCCCCCCCCTGAGGTGCATGCTCTAACTTGGCTGGGTTATATTGCTCATATCATGCATATGGTGTCTTGCATTGCCATGCCATCTGCTTAGATTAGACATGCTTTGTGTGAATGCCTCATGTTTGCTTTCTATATCAGATATGTGAATTATGCAAAGCCATGTTTTTGAGCCAGTTATCATATATGTGAATTATGCACCGCCATGGAGCCAGGCATCATATATGTGAATTATCTCATGCCATATTTTTTTCATTACGTATTCCATTTGTCGACAATCTATGTATATTGAACTACTCTTCATGTATATCAGCCATTTGAGCTGGTTATGGAAAAATCTAGAGTGAAAACAAGGTCTTCAGAGCAGGCAATGGTACCTGTTGAAGCATATATCTTGATGGTTACAGAGAGCTCCTCAGAGGAGGATTCAGAGACAGATGACCAGTCCTATATCCCACCTGAGGTGTATGCTCTAAGTTGCAATGTTTATATTTCTCATATGATGCATATGGTGTCTTGCATTGCTTAGTTTAGACATCATATGCACAATATTGAATTCTATCTGCTTAGTTTAGAGATCATACATGCGAGTGCTAGTTGCTTAGTATATGAATCAATTATGTCAATTATATCATGTCATCCTGTATACTTAGACAACATGTATGTGAATTATTTCATCCCAACCTATTTTAGAAATACATCATATAGTTTTGTCATGTCATCCTGTTTACGTACTCATCATATGTTGAATTATGCCATTATATCGTGTTAAGTTATCCATCATATGTCTGAAACTGTGTCATGCTATCCTGTTTAGTTAGGCATCATATATGTGAAATTGTGTCATGATGTCCTGTTTGGTTAGACAACATATATGTGAATTACCACATCTGTCTATCATACAATGTCTCTATGTTCAATTTCTTTTCTTGTTTATCAGCCATTTGAATTGGAGGGGTGATGGTAGTTGAGGGAGTCCTGGATTAGGGGGTGTCCGGATGGCCGGACTATGACCTTTGGCCGGACTCCCGGACTATGAAGATACAAGATTGAAGACTCCGTCCCGTGTCTGGATTGGACTTTCCTTGGCGTGGATGGCAAGCTTGGCGATACGATATGAAGATCCCCTCCCATTGTAATCAACTCTGTGTAACCCTAGCCCTCTCCGGTGTCTATATAAACCGGAGAGTTTTAGTCCATAGGACGAACAACAATCATACCATAGGCTAGCTTCTAGGGTTTAGCCTCTCTGATCTCGTGGTAGATCCACTCTTGTACTACCCATATCATCAATATTAATCAAGCAGGAGTAGGGTTTTACCTCCATCGAGAGGGCCCGAACCTGGGTAAAAACATCGTGTCCCTTGTCTCATGTTACCATCCGCCTAGACGCACAGTTCGGGACCCCCTACCCGAGATCCGCCGGTTTTGACATCGACATTGGTGCTTTCATTGAGAGTTCCTCTGTGTCGTCACCTTTAGGCCCGATGGCTTCTTCGATCATTAACCACGACGCGGTCCAGGGTGAGACCTTTCTCCCTGGACAGATCTTCGTATTCGGCGGCTTCGCACTGCGGGCCAACTCGCTTGGCCATCTGGAGCAGATCGAAAGCTACGCCCCTGGCCATCAGGTCAAGTTTGGAAGCTTAAATTACACGGCCGACATCCGCGGGGACTTGATCTTTGATGGATTCGAGCCACGGCCGAGCGTGCCGCACTGTCCCGATGGGCATGATCTAACTCTGCCACCGGACAGCGCCCAGATTGCCGCTCAGGTGTCCGCTCCGATCATTAGCTCGGAGCCGACTGCACTAGTCGGGGATGGACGGTTGGACGCCACCCCGGGAGCCGCAATCTCTACGGCAATAGAGCTGAATACTAGCCTAGTCCTTTGCAGGGCCCGTGACTCCAAGGTGCCAGACTCCGCTCCGGACTTCGTATATTCCGCACCTCTTCTGGTCGAACCCGATTGGGCTCCAATCATGGAGTTCACCACCACGGACATCTTTCAGCACTCGCCCTTTGGCGATATCCTGAATTCACTAAAGTCTTTCTCTTTGTCAGGAGAGCCCTGGCCGGATTACGGTCAGCTTGGTTGGGATGCGGACGATGAAGAAATTCGAAGCCCACCCACCACCCACTTCGTAGCCACTGTCGACGATTTAACCGACATGCTCGACTTTGACTCCGAAGACATCGACGGTATGGACGCCGATGAAAGAGACGGCCAAGAACCAGCACCTATAGGGAACTGGAAGGCCACCTCGTCATATGACATATACATGGTGAACACCCCCAAAGCACGGGATGGTGATGAAAAAACGGAGGACGACCCCTCCAAGAAGCAACCCAAGCGCCAACGTCAGCAGCGCCGCTCTAAATACCGCCAAAGCAAAAACGGCGATTCTGGCACCGGAGATAACAACACGCCGGGCAGTGCCGAAGACAACCCCATCCAGTAGGATTCAGTGCAGGAGGACGAAGGAGCCAGCCCTCATGAGAGAGAGGCCGACAGAGAGGTCGAGGACGACAATTATATGCCTCCCTCCGAAGACGAGGCAAGCCTCGACGACGACGAATTCGTCGTGCCAGAGGATCCCGTCGAACAAAAGCGTTTCAAACACAGGCTTATGGCCACGGCAAGCAGCCTCAAGAAAAAACATAGCAGCTTAGAGCTGACCAAGACTTGCTAGCCGACAGATGGACCGAAGTCCTGGCGGCCGAAGAGTATAAACTCGAACGCCCCTCCAAGAGCTACCCAAAGCGCAGGCTGCTACCCCAACTTGAGGAGGAAGAAACTAAACCTACATCACCAGCATACGATGTGCCCAATCGGCTACCCTGTGGCCGCGACAGAGAGGCCTTCATGCCCTCGACCCAAGCCGCACCCCGGCACCTCTCAAAACATACCAGAGTGCGGGGAGACGCAACAGACCTACGAGACATATTGGAGAATAAGGCAAGGAAAACAAGATCGATCTACGGATCGCGTGGGCGCCCACTTCACATGATGATAACCGTCACGCCGGATATGATAAATACGGCCAGGCCGAATACAACAGACCAAGCTCATCCGAGCTGCGTCGTGATATACCCCAGTACAGGGGCGCCGCACACCCACTATGCTTCACAGACGAAGTAATGGATCATCAAATCCCCGAGGGTTTTAAACCCGTAAACATCGAATCATACGATGGCACAACAGATCCTGCGGTATGGATCGAGGATTATCTCCTTCATATCCACATGGCCCGTGGTGATGATCTACACGCCATCAAATACCTCCCGCTCAAGCTTAAAGGACCAGCTCGACATTGGCTTAACAGGCTGCCAGCAGAGTCAATTAGTTGCTGGGAGGACCTAGAATCCGCATTCCTTGACAACTTCCAGGGCAATTATGTGCGACCACCAAACGTTGATGACCTAAGCCACATAATCCAAAAGCCAGAGGAATCGGCCAGACAATTCTGGACACGGTTCCTAACCAAGAAAAATCAAATAGTCGACTGTCCGGACGCCGAGGCCCTTGCAGCCTTCAGGCACAACATCCGAGACGAATGGCTTGCCCGGCACCTAGGACAGGAAAAGCCGAAATCTATGGCAGCCCTGACGACACTCACGACCCGCTTTTGTGCGGGAGAAGACAGCTGGCTAGCTCGTAGCAATAACATAACCAAGAGCCCTGGCAATTCGGATACCAAGGACAACAATGGCAGGTCACGTCGCAACAAGCACAAGCGCCGCATTAACGATGACAATACTGAAGATACGACAGTCAATGCCGGATTCAGAGGCTCTAAACCTGGTCAGCGGTAGAAGCCATTCAAAAGAAACCCTCCGGGCCCATCCAGTTTAGACCGGATACTCGTTTGCTCGTGCCAGATACACGGCACCCCCGAACAACCAGCCAACCACACCAACAGGAATTGTTGGGTGTTCAAGCAGGCAGGCAAGTTAAGTGTCGAAACCAGAGACAAGGGGCTGCATAGCGATGACGAGGAGGAGCCCTGGCCGCCGAACAACAGAGGACAGAAGGGATTCCCCCCGCAAGTGCGGATGGTGAACATGATATACGCAACCCGCATCCCCAAAAGGGAGCGGAAGCGTGCTCTCAAGGACGTCTATGCGTTGGAGCCAGTCGCCCCAAAGTTCAACCCATGGTCCTCCTGCCCGATCACTTTTGATCGAAGGGACCACCCCACTAGCATCCGTCACGGAGGATTCACCGCATTGGTCCTAGACCCAATTATCGACGGATTTCACCTCACCAGAGTCCTAATGGACGGCGGTAGCAGCCTGAACCTACTTTATCAGGATACAGTGCGAAAATGGGTATAGATCCCTCAAGGATTAAACCCACAAAGACAAGCTTTAAAGGCGTCATACCAGGTGTAGAAGCCAGCTGTACAGGCTTGGTTACACTCGAAGTGGTCTTCGGATCCCCGGATAATTTCTGAAGCGAAGAGTTAATCTTTGACATAGTCCCATTCCGCACTGGTTATCACGCCCTGCTCGAACGAACCGCATTTTCAAAATTCAATGCGGTGTCGCACTACGCATATCTCAAGCTCAAGATGTCAGGCCCTCGCAGAGTCATCACGGTAAATGGAAACACCGAACGCTCTCTCCGAACGGAGGAGCACATGACGGCCCTGGCGGTGGAAGTACAAAGTAGCCTCTCAAGGCAATTCTCCAATCCAGGTGTTAAACGTCCGGACAACGTCAACCGAGCCTGAAGTAACCTACAAAAAAGTCGGCTGGCACGTTCCGAGCAAGCATAGCAGTGCGGCCCCAATCCCAGCCCGCGCCAGATGGTGATATCGGTACCACGCGTACATAATTACGCTTTAGAAATACCATGGACATAAGGGGAGGGGCACAACTACGGCACGCCCAGAATGCGGCTCAACCGCACTCAGGGGCTCCCTATTCCGACGTTTCTTTTTTATATACTTTCAGGAACCAACTATTCGGAAGGCCTGTACAGCAATACACTCGTCGAACACACGATGCAACAGCCAGGGAGAAAACAAGCTGCGTCAAATGTCCAGGTGGTCTCTATAACGAGCTTAATACCTGTTTTACTTAAAGTCAAGCAGCTTGCCCCTAGAGGGGGAAATGTCAAATAATCCCATCTCTTGCTTATCGTACTATTTGTATCGTTCTGCTTACACAGCAGCCCTTTTTTAATAAACAATACATAGCTCTTATCTATTATTGTACTCATCTATTTTCTATACAAATATGTTCAGTCATGACATTATGCAACCGTACACTTTGGTACGGCCAATACACCAGGGGCTTAAGCACCCCATAACATGGTGTTAGAAGACCGAACACTCTCATGAGTGCGGCACCCCGAACTTATAGCACTATATGCATCGGCTTCGAATCATGTCTTTGGTCAATAGTTGGGTTTGCCCGGCTCCCATGTTTTGGTACCTTACGTTCCGCAATGTTGGCTAAGGTAGCGCTGGAAGAACTACTGCGATTGTGCCCCAGTTGAGCTGGGTTAACACCTCAGTAGAGAAAGCTAAAACTGACCGTCATGATAGTGCGAGAGACAGGTCATTGTTCGCGAGGTTTTTCGAGTCCTTAAAGACTTATGCCGCTTAGAGCGAGGAGCTGGACTTATCCGGCCTAGGCGTGGATAGCGCCCCGAACTCGGTCTTCTGAATACTAGGGGCTTCGCCGAAATTTAAAATTATAGAATTCTATGGCTAAGTGAGAGTGATAAAGCATTATAAGTCTGATGGCCTGGTTCGTTGTGCTAAGCGCCTCCCTAGACGGACCCAAGAATGGGAACAAGAGCGCTCAGGTTTATCCCGAACACCCCAGCAGTCGTGGCATGGGGGTAGAAGCCGACGACTTGCATCTCTCAGATTTGATAAACTGCCACACAGAAGGTAATATTTTAAATTAACAAAGTGTTGCTTAACGCATATGAACAAAGTTTTCGCGTACAGGATAACAGATGCGAGTCTACTAAAAAATTACATCTTTGGAGCATTCGTCCGCTATAAGGCGGGCACCCTTTAGGACGCCCTTATAATACATCTCGGGCGTGCGATACTCCTTGCCCGGCGGTGGCACGTCTGTCAAAAGCTTCTCAGCGTCCAGCTTGCCCCAGTGCACCTTAGCACGGGCAAGGGCCCGATGGGCACCTTCGATACAGACGGAGCGCTTGATGACTTCAATCCATGGACACGCGTCCACCAGCCGCCGCACCAGACCGAAGTAACTCCCAGGCATGGCTTCTCTAGGACACAGACGAACTATGAGGCCCTTCATGGCCTGTTCGGCCACCTTGTGGAGTTCGACCAGCTGCTTCAGCTGGTCGCTCAGGGGCACCGGATGTCCGGCCTCAGCATATTGAGACCAGAACACCTTTTCCGTCGAGCTCCCCTGTTCAGCTCGGTAGAATGCGGCAACATCAGGCACACTACGGGGCAGATCGGTGAACGCTCCTGGAGAGCTCCGAATTCGGGTAAGTAACACATAATTTACTTTTATATTCTTGCTTTCCATAAAGAATGCCTTACCCGCCGCTATCTTCTTCATCGCCTCGATCTCCTAGAGGGCCTTCTGGGCTTCGGCCTTAGCGGTCTTGGCACTTTCAAGAGCCAAGGCGAGCTCGTACTCTCGAGTCTTCGAGTCACGCTCCAAACTCTCGTGTTTTTCCATGAGAGCCTGGAGCTCTTGCCGCACCTCCGCCACCCGCGCCTCCTGCTTCTCTCGCTCGGTGCGCTCCAGGGCCGCACTGTTTTTAGCCTTGGAGACCGCCTCCTTCAGGGTCGCCACCTCGGTCGTGGCCCCTGCAACATTTACGTTGGTCCTGTCATTATTTGCAACCAAGTATTTCCATATACATTTACATGCGGTATTACATACCCTCCTTGTCCTCGAGCTCCTTCTTGGCACGGCCGAGCTCGCTCTCGGACCGCTCGAGGCTCTCCTTCAATGCATTGACCTCCGCAGTCAGTGGGGCAGAGGTCAGCAGCGCAGCCTGCATTCCCATATTGACATATTTTTGTTAGACTCCTGCGTATATCTTTTCAGATCCTCAGCTCGGCTTTTCTTTCCGAACGCCGAACTAAGCATCAGGGGCTACTGTCTATGCGGTAACATTTTTATATGTTTTTAAACACATACCTCAAAGCCTGTTAACAGACTTGTACAGGCTTCTGTCAGCCCGCTCTTGGCGGACTGAACCTTCTGAATCACCGCACTCATAACAGTGCGGTGTTCCTTGTCGATGGAGGCGCCGTTAAGCACCTCCAGCAAATTGTCCGGCGCCTCCGGATGGACGGAGGTCGCTGGCGTCGTAGGCTTGCCCTTCTTATGAAGGCGCCGCCTGTCGGACTCCGGAACCGTTGATGGTTCTGGAGCAGTATCCGGCCCAGAGCCGTACTTGGATCCCTCTGGGGCTTTACCCCCTTTGGGCCTGGAGTCCGGGAGGTTGCCTTGCGGCGCCTCCAAGACCACCTCCTCCTAGTTTAGTCCCTTTTGGACTCCACCTCGGCATCGTCCGTAGGGAGAGGGGAGGAGGCCGTCGGAAGCAAAGCACTATTCACATCCGACGAATCCAAGGAGCCACTCGTCAAATCGTCGAGCTGAGCTCTGGGCGGATTGCATAATTAAAATTCAGCGTCAGAAGCTACCGAATATTAGAGGAGCACCATAAGTCATTCGGGTAACCGGACACTTACGATTTTTCCAGGGGCTTGACCCTGGATGGCCATTCCTCCCCGCCGTCTTTGGCATCGGAGGCGTAGTCCGGCAGAAGGGTCTTCCCCTTCTTGGACCCTCCGGCCTCCCTAGTTGGGGCGGCTTTCCTTTTCTTTCCTTCCCCCGTTGGAGGGGAGAGGCTTCTTCTTCTTCCTCCTCCTTGTCCTCAGAGGCGGAGGGCGCTTCGGGGTTGTCAGGCGATGAATCTGACACCACCAGGCGCCGGGAACTCTTTCGAGTCCTCGTGGCCTTCTTCTTGGCCTTCTTCTCCGGCACCACGTGAGGTGCCGGAACCAGCAGCTTCGTCAAGCGAGCGTCCGCTAGGTCTTCGGGCAAGGGAGCCAGACAGTTGATCTGTCCGGCCTTCTTCTGCCAGTCCTGTTAAAGAGATGGGGGTTTAGATCCCGCATAGATTCAAATCTGTGAAAGAACAAATACCCCGTAAAGGGAAAATTAAGCTCGCCGCACTGGCTTGGCGCTTGGCGTAGAATCCATGATCCTCGGTGACGGGAGGGAAGACCTCGGAGCTCTTGAATAGCACCTTCCAGGCATCCTCGTGCTTTGTGTCGAAGAGCCGAGACAGAGTCTGGTGCTGGGCCGGGTCGTACTCCCACAAGCTGAAAGCCCGTCGTTGACATGGGAGAATCCGGCGGAAGAGCATGACTTGGACTACGGTGAAAAGTTTAACCTTCCTGCCGATCAGGTCTTTGACGCAGGTTTGAAGTCCGGTCACTTCCGCCGAATTACCCCACAACAGGACCATCTCTTTCCAAGATGTGAGTCGTGTGGGGATACCAGATCGGAATTCGAGGGCCGCTGCCCATTCAGAGTCACGTGGCTCGGTGATATAGAACCACCCCGATTGCCACCCTTTGATGGTCTCTACGAAGGCGCCCTCGAGCCAAGTAACGTTGGCTATCTTGCCCACCATGGCACCTCCGCACTCCGCTTGGCGGCCGCCCACGACCTTCTGCTGACGCTGAAGATCTTCGGCCATAGGCCAAAGTGAGGCTGAATGCGGAGGAAGGCCTCGCATACGACGATAAACGCCGAGATGTTGAGGATGAAGTTTGGGTCCAGATCGTGGAAGTCCAGGCCGTAGTAGAACATGAGCCCCCAGACGAACGGGTGAAGAGGAAAACCCAGTCCGCGGAGGAAATGGGGGAGAAATACAACCCTCTCATGGGGCCTAGGGGTCGGGATGAGTTGCCCCTCATCTGGAAGCCGGTGCGCGATGTCGTCAGACAGGTATCCGGCCTTCCTCAGCTTTTTGATTTGCCCCTCCGTGACGGAGGAGGCCATCCATCTACCTCCTGCTCTGGACATGATTGGAGAAGGTTGAGGTGAGAAGTGCGGGCTTGGGCGTTGGAGCTCGAGCGCGCAGGGATGAATAAGCAAAGGAGGAAGAAGGCGTAAATGGAAAGGGTAGATTCTTATCCCCTTATATGAGCGGCCGAAACTACGAGCCCCCACCGGCCTAATAAAACTCGCTTATCTCCCAAGCGCCGCGGTTAATGGCGCGGTTGGGTTACCCACGCCCGTATTGATGAGAATCCCGGAATAAGGGGACACAATCTCTGCTTTGACAAGACATGCCAAGGAAACCGCCTCGCTAAACACGCTGTGGTGGAACAGTAAGATGATTCGAATACAGGCTTGGCCGTGGCGTGATGTCACGCTGCGGAATACGTCAGCAGATTAGATTTGTGCGGATATTATTCTCTCTACGGTGGTATGTGGAACTTATTTTTGCAGAGCCGGACACTATCCTTGTGTTCAACATCTTCTATGAAGTATTCGGAGGAGGAACCCGCCTTGCAATGCCGAAGACAATTTGTGCGCCGGACTCATCGTCATTGAAGCCTGGTTCAGGGGCTACTGAGGGAGTCCTGGATTAGGGGGTGTCCGGATGGGCGGACTATGACCTTTGGCCAGACTCCCAGACTATGAAGATACAGGATTGAAGACTCCGTCCCGTGTCCGGATGGGACTTTCCTTGGCGTGGAAGGCAAGCTTGGCGCTACGATATGAAGATCTCCTCCCACTGTAACTGACTCTGTGTAACCCTAGCCCTCTCCGGTGTCTATATAAACTGGAGAGTTTTAGTCCATAGGACGAACAACAATCATACCATAGGCTAGCTTCTAGGGTTTAGCCTCTCTGATCTCGTGGTAGATCCACTCTTGTACTACCCATATCATCAATATTAATCAAGCAGGAGTAGGGTTTTACCTCCATGGAGAGGGCCCGAACCTGGGTAAAAACATCATGTCCCTTGTCTCCTGTTACCATCTGCCTAGACGCATAGTTCCGGACCCCCTACCCAAGATCCGCCGGTTTTGACACCGACAGCAGTATCTAAGGGAGCAAAAACCCGTTCTTCAAAAAAGACAGTGCTACCCGTCGATGCAGATAGAACCATGGTTGTACTGGCCCACAAACTAGCCCCACCACACATAATCGAGGCTCTTCCAGATTGCACACTTACACCGTTGGGCAGAGAACCTGCTACAACCCATCTAACCGCAACCCCAGTGGATAGTAAGCCACTTATAGTTGACAAAGCACCAAGTCCACCATAGAGTACCCCCACACGAGCAGTTTGTAAAGCTACTGCAATGCCCAAAGCACAAAGACCACCACAGCTAACCCAAACTCCACGTTCAAAGCAGAAGAGCAACTGTTCTCAGGTCAGATTCTGTAGCTATGGTCCATTCTCCTTTGCTATTGCATCACTGTATTTACTCATACCAACTACTTTCGAATTTGAAGGATCCAATTGAAACTCTAATGGCGCAACAGGTATGTTTTAAACCTATTTCTTTAACTGGATTGCTGTTCTAACTTCTTGCTCTATGTTGATTTCAGTTTAAGTTGTATAAACAGTTATGTTCTCATGTGATGCACATTACAAGTGCCGCCAATGCTGTGTAGTTTCTCACACTTATATTCTGTCTATGTTGCTGTGTCTTAAAAATATATGAGTTGAATTGTGTCTCTATCTTGATTAGGGAACATAAACTAGAATGGTATGGACAATACAGTGACCATAGTACATAGATATATGTTCGTTTCATGTTGTTATCATGTCCACCTTACTACTGAACCGGTTTACCAAAATGAGTTTCGTATACTACAAGCTAAACCTGTGATGTGTCTGCTTGTTTCTCTTGTAGTATGCAAACAGAATATTGGAGAAGAGCACCCCACTATGCAATGGTAGAGAAAGTAATGCTGATAAGGTTCAAGATAGTGAGACAACCCTGTTGGTCTCCAAGAAAGGTGATAAAAACGATCTTGTAGACAGTGAGAAAACCCCAAAGTCCTGCGTTGATGTAGTGTTCGAGTTACTGGCCAGTACCCTGGCACAAGCTCTTCGAACTCGCTGCCTGAATCACTTCGGCTTCTTCAGTCTCAGCTACAAGCTGAAAGGCATCAGTCAGCTATGCTGTGGCAAGAAGCCGAAGGACTGAGGAAGTCCCTGCAGAATTCAGATGCGTACTTTCTTGTGCAACAGCAAGCGCTGGAGGATTTAAGCGCCAAACAAGAGAAAGTTAATAAGCTTGCTAAGCATCTTGCCAGTATTATGGGTACCCAGGATATTGTTTCTTGAACTCTTCTGAAGTGGTTTCAGTTCTGGACTTGTTTTGCTGTGGCGTTTATATGCTGCTTTGTTCCCTATATTTGCACTGGTGGCGAACTTTGATGCCCAGTGGATGTAATATGTGTAATAGCTGTGATAGCCTAGCGTAAGTTGCTTGCTTATTTATTTCCTTGTTGTCTTGTTTATTTGTTTTCTTGTAGTCAGTGCAGTTCTTTTTCCGCGGTTTGCTAGTGGTTGCAATAAACTATTTTTTAAAACTAGGCCACAATAACCATGGGCTAATATTTACTGTAGTGACACTGGGCCTCCTACGGGCCGTAGAAACAGTGGGACTTCTACGGGCCGTAGAAACAGTAGGCCTTCTACGGGCCGTAGAAACAATGGGCCTTCTACGGGTCGTATCATCAATGGGCCTTCTACGGGCCGCAGAAACAAAGGGCCTTCTGCGGGTCGTATCATCAATGGGCCTTATACGGCCCGTATGATTGGCCAAACATGGGCCAATAACAGGCCGCATTATGGCCGTAAATGGGCTAGAGTTGGAATCGTCCGTTCATGGGCCGAACATAACGGGCCATCGTTAATAGGCCATATTTGATGACGCTATGAAAACGGCCCAACGTATTAACGGGCCACAAACGGGCCGACTGTAACCACGGGCGGAATTCGGCCCACAAGCAGAAAATGACAGTAATGAGCCGTAAGTAAATGAATGCTAGAAATGAGCCCAAGAATAAATGGGCTCTGAGAAGGCCGAAAGATAACATGGGCTGGAAACGGTCCAACGGAATAACGGGCCGTTAATGGGTATAAAGTGATGCACTGTTCATTACAGGCCAGTTTCACCACGGGCCGTTAATGGGTGTAAAGTGATACACTGTTCATTATAGGCCAGTTTCACCACGGGTCGTTAATAGGCCAAGAGTTACATAGGGCCTCATATGGGCCGAAAGACGTCATGGGCCAGAAGTGAAAATGGGTTGGAATCATATTGGATGGCCCAAATTATGCTACTGGGCCTAATTCGGATAGTGTGTAACGAGCCTTGGGTTAGCGGGCTGTAAATGGGTTATATGCGAACAGGCCGTTAACAGGCTTTCCATGGGCCGGCCCGCCACCTTTTGACCAAGTCAAACGGCCCGCCTTTTCACACGAATGGGCCTCTATTGGGCCGTGCCATGTGTCGACATATCATAGGCGACTTCTATCCAATGAGTGGATGACATCTGTCCCAACCATGAGCCGACACGTGTTTCCTCCAGCCAATGATGATTTTACACGTGGAAAGTCCCCATTGGTCGGGGCTGTTAACGGGTTATCGGATCCAAAACCCGACCCGATAGCTTAACGGCGTTCCGTTACAGTGGATGCCACGTGTCGGTCACCCTTGATGAAAGCACTTCTATGATGCGTGATTTATCGTCATGGAAGTGGACACTTCCGTGATGATAATTTTGGTAATGTCATGGAACACTTCTACGACAGCACAGGTATGACTATCTTGATTCTGTCATAAATTTGTCATGGAAGTACATGCATGAAAAAAAATGCGACCAACTGTGACAAACATGTATCATCACGGAAGTGTATTTTTTTTGTAGTGGGTAGGCCTGCACCACCACCTCAGGTACGAGATAATGACCATATTCTGTAAGTGCATCTAGTGCCCCTTAGTGATTTTGGTGTATTGAAGACTTATAGGTTTCGGGACTGATGCGTTTGTAAGTGTACACAGGTCTATAAGTCTATGAGGAGTTTGATATTTACAGAGGAAGTCGACCCCTAAAAATGAAGTTCTTCGACTGAAGACTTCAGATTTCGGAAGACTTTTTGAAGACTTTGAAAGTGAAGAAATTGGTGTGACCTTGAAGACTTGGTAATCATTCGAGGAATATAAAGCGTGAAGACTCTTGTTTTTATAGTTTCATCTTCTCTTTCTTGATTCATAGGAAACACTGTACTGTTAAAGGGGGTCGAGGAAATACTAAGGAAAAATCTCTATGTGATGCTCAACTCAAAATCCTATACCTACCAATCCCTTCGAGTGAAGCCATTGGAAATCTCATACAGTTCAGTCATATTCTTCAGTGATAGAGATGAAGTTCTTTTGGTCTCTGAGGAATTTGTGCTGACTGAGGAGTTAGGAATTCGCCAGCGCGGATTGCCTACACAGTGAGGAACATGATAGCCCTGAGGAATTTGAGTCTCAAAATTCTGACCGTTGTTGTGCTACGCGCCAGCTGTCCCAAAATATCTACCCACCTAACGGTCATACCAGATAAGGGCATTTATGTCTTATCATGTCGGGCTGCTCCCTAGGCTATAAATAGCCGCCCCCTACAACCACTAGCTGGTTGGCTGCTCCGAGAGAAACTGACACTTGTCATTTGAGAGCATCCCATCCTCCGAGGACTTTGAGTGAAAATCATCAACTGAGGAAAACCCAAACCAAAACCTTCATAACCACAAAGTGATTGAGCATCACTAAAGAGATTGACCCTGCGTGGATCCGATGCTCTTTGAACATTGTGCTTCTTCCAGACGGTTAGGCGTCAAGGTCTAGAGCATCCAAGAGGAATTGTGGATTGCTGAGTGACCAAGTTTGTGAAGGTCCGGAAGTCACCTGAAGACTTACCACGAGTGATTGGGCGAGGTCTGTGTGACTTTAGCTCAAGGAGAATACGGTGAGGACTGTGTGTCCGGGACTGTGTGTCCTCGAGTTTAAATACTCAGCCGTTCCACCCAGATGTACAACTGAGACAGTAGTTGGAACTGGTCTACCAAATCATTGTCTTCACCGAGCTTACTGGTTCTATCTCCTCAACTCTTTCATTTCCTCATTACTGCTGTTGTGTGCTTGTTCATATCTGTTTGAAGACTTTGACTGAAGACTTTCTCAATTTCCTCAGTTCAATTTCTTCACTCTGTCTGTCTTCATCTTGTGTTATCCTGTGCTTACGCTTTCTATACTCTGTGCTGGTCTTCATCTCATCATGATGACTATGCGTGTGTTCTGCTATGTTTACTTTTGAGTACTTATTCCGCTGCAAGTAGTTCTTCATTTAGGAATTTCCTCACGAGCAAATTCCTCAGTGAAGAATTCACAAAAATCGCCTATTCACCCACCCACCCCCCCTCTAGTCGATATAACGCACTTTCAATTGGTATCAGAGCAAGGTACTCCTTGTTGTGTGTGATTTTGGTTTAACCGCCTGGAGTTTTAGTTATGTCGACTGCAGGATTAAGAAACGTATCATGTCCCATCTTTGACGGTCATGAGTATCCTCGGTGTAAGGCCATGATGAAGAAGCTACTCATGGCTATGGACAACGAACTATGGACCGTCACTGAGATTGGTCTTACTGATCTATGCAAGATGGTTGAGGCTGATGACATTCGCAAGTACACTCTACTCAACCTCACTGCGAAGGATGTCATCTGCTCCTGTCTGTCTCAAAATAAGTTCAGGAATGTCATGCACCTCAATCACGCGAAGCTAATCTGGGACCGGCTCTCTGAAGTCTATGAAGGTCATCGAACTCGTCATGATCCTTGGTTTGAGGATTACAAGGAATCTCTCAATGCGATGACATTCGAACCAGAACCATCATCTTCTACACCCTTCCTTCTAGAAAACAGTACTAAGGTAACTGAATGCTACCTATCTGAGTCCAGTGATGATGAATCTGGAGATGAATTTGGACCAAGCTATGTCAAACTTGCTTCCCTTGCCACTAAACAACAAAGAGCTCTTGAAAAAGTTCAATGCATGCTAATTAAGAGCGATGATATGTTGGGTGAAGAAATGGATCAGTCAAAAGCTTTGGGTGAAAGTCTTCAGAGACTTCATTCCAAGTTTGACGACCCTCAAGGTCATCATAACACTCTCTTATCTGATCACGAGAAGCTTTCTCTTGAACTTCTTCAAAGAAAGCTAGATCTTGAGAAGCTAAGAGTGAGTTATGAAGATCTTCAGAAGGAGCGTGATTCATTACTTGCTCAACAAATCAGCGCTACTCAGGAAGAATGTGTTCCTCCATGTCTGAAGTGCATTGAACGTGAATCTGCTAATTCTTCACCTGAATGTTCAAAAGCTTCTAATGTTACAAATTCTTCACCTGTCTCTGCTATCACTAATTCCTCATCTGAGGACGTTGCTAGTATCACTGATGATGCAGGGCTGAAGGAATTGTACATGACAGACATGTACAAAAGCCTCAAAGGGCATCAGACTCTGTGATGTGCTTAAAAAGCAGATCCTCAACAGGAACCCTAGGAAAGAGGGTATTGCCTCTAAGAGGAAACTCAATGTTGATGGAACATACTGGAAGCCTGAGTAGTACCCCAAAACCTCATGGGTTGCTGCAAAGGGACCTCCAGTTGATCCATCCAATTTATCTGGCTTTACATGTGAATCTCCTCATTCTTCTGATGAGTCATTTGACTCCAACTATAAACTATTCAAAAATCAGAATGGTAAAGTATTTGCTATATATGTTGGCACTAACTGCAGGAACGGTTCCCCTATGAAGAAAATCTGGGTTCCCAAAAGTTGCCTTGAAAGTCTTCAGGTGAATGTCCTCATGATACCACTTGTGAAGAATAGGAACTCGAGATCAAATTCCTCATATGGACCAAATTCTTCATATGGACCAAATTCCTCAACAGGATCAAAATCCTCACATGATCATCATCGTGCTAACCCCTCTGTTTCGTAGGGTAGTGCTAAGGGCTATGAATATGAGCATTATTCCTCAAATCATTATGTTCATAAGTCCTCGAAGAATTTCTCTGCTTATTCATATGCTTACCCTAACCCCTCTCATGTGAAACGAAGCGGACTGGCTTCTATGCCACCTTTCTCATATGGTGCTCACAGAGTGATGAATTCTTTGCCACCCCTTCAGATGTGGGTGGTGAAGAAAAAGAACTAATCTCTTATGCAGGGTCAGGTCTCCAGACGTGCTCAAAACATCTGAAGAATTTGCTGGAGACCTGAACGGTGCCTGAAAGGACGCAGGCTAATCATGAAGAAATGAATTCTCATTTCTCAAGTCCTCAATACTGATTTATCTATGCTATTGCTTGATGAAATTGATCTGATGATATTGATGTCATATTCTTCACTGATGAAGTATATGAGTTCGTAAGTTGCACTAATTCATCTGCAGGATGATCAACCCAAAGAAAATGAGTGGGTCCTTGATAGTGGATGTACAAATCACATGACTGGTGATAAGAATCTATTGATGGATCCTCCTTTATCACCATGGCATCTGAAGCATATCATCTTCGCTGACAAAGGCAAAAGTCAGGTATTGGGTCTAGGTAAGGTTGTGATCTCAAAGGATAGACACATGGACAAAGTCATGCTTGTCGAATCCTTAGGATACAACCTCATGTCTATGTCAATGCTTTGTGATCTTGATATGGTTGTTGTCTTTGGCAAATATCGTTGTGCTGTGATCATGGAAGCTGACAATTCCAAAGTCTTTGAAGGCTTTAGGAGAGGAGACTTGTACATTGTTGATTTCTCTACAGGACCACAACCGGCCGTATGCCTACTTGCAAAAGCATCAGAAGGCTGGCTATGGCATCGACGACTTGGTCATGCTGGCATGAGGAGTTTGCACACGCTTGCGAAGAAGAAGCATGTCATTGGCATTGAGAATGTCAAATTCCTCAAGGATCACTTATGCGTAGCCTGTGAAGCAGGAAAGATGACCAAGGCCAAGCATCCAGCGAAGACTATCATGACTACCACTCAACCATTTGAATTGCTTCACATGGATCTTTTTGGTCCCAATCATTATTCTGCAATTCTTAATGATGCATCTCTATATGGCTTTGTTATTGTTGATGATTATTCCCGTTACACATGGGTGCACATTGTCACTTACAAACATGAGGTGCAGGAAGTCTTCAAACGATTTTCCTCAAGGGCTTCAACCAACTTTGGTGTGAAGATCAAGCACATCAGAAGTGACAATGGGACCGAGTTCAAAAATTCCGGTCTTGATGGCTATCTTGATGAACTTGGTATTACTCATGAATTATCTGCTCCTTATACTCCTCCGCAGAATGGCGTCGTGGAGTGCAAAAATAGGACCCTTGTTGAAATGTCTTGCACTATGCTTGATGAATACAAGACACCTCGTCGCTTCTGGATTGAGGCCATTGATACTGCGTTCCACGTCATCAACAGGGTATATCTTCACAAATTCTTCAAGAAGACTGCCTATGAACTCCTCACTGACAAGAAACCCAATGTGAGTTACTTCAAACTCTTCGGTGCTAAATGCTGGATTAGAGATCCTCATCACAATTCTAAATTTGCATCGAAAGCACATGAGGGTTTTATGCTTGGTTACGGAAAGGACTTGCACACCTACAGAGTCTTCAACAGCATTCTTCACAAAGTTGTTGAAACTGTAGATGTGCGGTTCGATGAGACTAATGGCTCGTAAAGAGAGCACCTACCTTCTGTGTTAGATGAACCAGCACCTGAAGAATCTATCAAGTTCAAGGCTACTAAGGATGTCATTCCCACCGAAGAATCTGCTGAAGAATTCATTCCAGAACGTGATGAACGTCGAGCGGGCGCATCTGAAGAAAATGGTGCTGAGGAAAATGCTCCTGAAGAGAATGCGGATCAAATTCCTCGAAGACAACCCGCTCATCCTCGTGTTGCAAACGAAGTGCAAGTCGAGAAGATCATTGATGACATTGAAGCACCATGTCCTCTCACACGCTCGAAAGCTTCACATTTGTCTAACTTTTGTGGGCACTTTGCTTTTGTCTCTATCATAGAGCCCACTAAGGTAGATGAAGCATTTTTGGAGCCTGAGTGGATTCAAGCTATGCAAGAAGAATTACATCAGTTTGAGCTCAACAACGTCTAGGAACTGGTCAAACGTCCAGATCCTCGCAAGCACAACATTATTGGCACAAAGTGGATCTACCGCAACAAGCAAGATGAAAATGGCCTTGTGGTGAGGAATAAGGCATGGCTTGTAGCTCAAGGCTACACAGAGGTTGAAGGAATTGATTTCGATGAAACTTTTGCACCTGTTGCTAGACTTGAGGCTATTCGCATATTACTTGCTTATGCTAACCATCATAATATCACCTTATATCAAATGGATGTGAAAAGTGCATTCCTCAATGGTAAGCTTGAGGAAGAAGTATATGTTTCTCAACCCCCAGGTTTTGAAGATCCAAAGAATCCTGACAAAGTCTTCAGACTCAACAAGATCCTGTATGGCCTCAAGCAAGCCCCTCGGGCGTGGTATGATACTTTGAAGGAATTCCTCATGAAGAAAGGCTTCAAACCCGGTTCACTCGACCCTACTCTTTTCACTAAGTCATATGATGATGAATTGTTTGTGTGCCAAATATATGTTGATGATATTATCTTTGGTTGTACTATTCAATGTTACAGTGATGAATTTGCCTATATGATGAGCGAAGAATATCAAATGTCTATGATGGGAGAGTTGAAATTCTTTTTAGGTCTTCAAATTCGTCAACAGCGCAATGGGATATTCATATCTCAGGAGAAATACCTCAAGGACGTACTGAGGAAATTCGGCATGCAAGATTGCAAAGGGGTCAAAATTCCAATGCCTACAAATGGCCATCTATGCACTGATGAAAATGGTAAAGACTTCGATCAAAAGGTATACCGCTCCATGATTGGCTCTTTATTGTACCTATGTCCATCTATGCTGGATATTATGCTTAGTGTTTGCATGTGTGCCCGATTTCAAGCTACACCGAAGGAATCACACCATAAGGTTGTGAAGCATATTCTTCGATATCTAGCTCACACACCAACACTTGGATTATGGTATCCCAAGGGCTCTTCATTTGATCTCATTGGATATTCAGACTCTGACTATGCTGGCAATCGCATGGACCGCAAGTCAACGTCAGGCACATGCCATTTCCTCGTACGATCTTTGGTCTGTTGGTCCTCGAAGAAACAGAACTGCGTATCACTCTCCACTGCAGAAGCTGAGTACATTGTTGCTGGATCGTGCTGTGCTCAATTACTTTGGATGAAGCAAACACTCAAGTACTATGGCATCAACATGAAGAATGTGCCTCTCTACTGCGACAATGAGAGTGCTATCAAGATTGCTCATAACCCAGTTCAGCACTCGAAGACCAAGCACATCTGGATTCGTCATCATTTTCTTCGTGATCATGTGTTGAAGGGCGATATCTCCATCGACTACGCAAGCACTGAAGATCAGCTGGCCGATATCTTCACTAAGCCCTTTGATGAGAAGAGATTTAGCAAGTTGTAGTGTGAGCTAAATATCCTAGAATCTTCTAATGTTCTCTGAAATGGACACACATCCTAACACTTATGCTGACTTGATGACTTAGATGCGCAACACACGACGTAACGCTTTTCTTCAATCAATGAAGACTAACCCTCTAAGTGTGAAGAAATTAATGAAGGAATTGATTCTCAGAGCATTACGACAATTGTACGTGGTGTCTGAAATCAGCTTTCTTATACGGTGGGTCACGCCACCAAGCAAAGTTGAAAATCTTCAATTTGAGTTTTTCTTCGTTTTTGAAATTCCTTAGTTTTTCAAATTCTTCAACTTTGCATTGTCTTCACTCTTTCCGGTGTTGTTCTTCATTCGAATATATATATGAGTTTTATGTCCTCTACAGCATTCACTTATTGCTAATTCTTCAAGTTGATTTCTTCTGCTAAGTGAATGTGATCGGACCCTTCCCCCTCTATGCTAAACTCAACCTAGTCTATTAACAAATTCTTCATGTGCGTTATATTTGGAACTCGTTCAAAATCTTCACTATGTCCTTGATAGCCGAAGAAATTGCGAACAGAAATTTTAATATATCTGATCTGAATTTTCGTCTTTGCCGCTCAAACCACTCCGCATCACACGACAATACTTATCTATTCACCCACGATCCTACACGATCTCCACCTCTCAGTACGTGGGTGACACTTGTCAAGAGAATGAGAAGGGCCAGGGGCACGTTCGTCCAAAATCTTCGGGCGTATAGTTTTTCACTCCCACTATAAATACCCCTGACTCTTCCTCACTTCACTTTTACTCCGCTCGCTCTCACTCCCACTCGAGCTTCCCAAACCCTAGCGCCGCCGCTACTTCATTGTTGCCGGTGAGGAAGAGCTTCACTGCCTCGACCTCGTCGTCGTCGTACTCGCGCCGGTTGCGGATTTCTTCACTCCGCCGCCGCCATAGCCGTCTTCCTCTGCCGAGTTAGGGCGTGGAAGATCTGAACTGACAAACTTCACATCTACACTTCTCAGTTCGTCGTGTTCTTCATCTCGGGAAATTAAAAGTTACTTTTACTACCCTCTTTGATTCATATGTTTTCTTGAAAATCTTCAAAGGTGTTTATTCTTCAACTCTTCACACACATGAACACCTCACATGTCATCTGCTCTTGATTCATTTCTCTAAGCGATGATTTTCTTCAAGATTCCTCAATTGTGTGGATTTTCAATCTGTACAACTCTGGAACCTAAGATTAAGAACGCTTAGTGAAATTCTTCAAGACTCATCTGGTCAAATTCCTCAAACCTTTTCTTTTTGAAAATCTTCTGAGAACGCATATGACCTCTCCAAATTCCTCGCAACTATACTCTGTTCACAGGTACTCATGTCCGCTGCTGAATCTCTAGGTTCTCATCAACTTAACTCATTTGCAGTGTTCCTCGAAGAAAAGTTGCACACCTCTTTAGAAACTTCAGTTGTTCATATTCCTCAGCTAAAGAAAATGGCTGACAAGAAGCCACAGAAGGGAGGAAAGAGGCCAGAGGTCAATACTGCTTTTGAAATCCCTGAGGACATTTATGCTGGATACTGCACTCCTGATGAGGCCAAATTTGGCAAGGAGGACAAAAATCAGCGCAAGGTGCGCATTCAAAGGATAGAGAGGAGATGGGCATGGGAATTGAGGGAGTACGGGTATGTTACTCCCAAGTACATGACGAAATTTGCACTTAACCCTCCATGCCCAAGACCTCCATTGGCACCTGGCCAATTGGCATATCCCACCAGCCTCAAGCGCGGTGAGGATTATCCTGATGAATGGGCAAGGCGCAAGGCCAAACTGGCCAAACAAGCAAAGGAAGCAGTGAGGAAATTTAATGAAGACTCTGCTGCTGCTGCCACCACCGTTGAGGCCTCTGCTAGTAAGCCTAGAAAGGCGATGCCTAAGAAGCATGCGCATAAGCCAAGTTCTTCTTCTTTAATGCCCTCACAGCCAAGCTCCTTAGAAATGCCCTCAAGACCAGTTTCTTCAAAGCCCTCACGGCCAATTCCTTAGTCTGCTCCTCCTCCTCCAAAGTCCTCAGCTCCTCCAACAAAGTCTTCAGCTGCTCCGACCAAATCCTCTACACATGTGCATCTCGCCACGTGCCAAAGGACAACTGGCATCTCTATTGCGTCAGGAGCATCTGCAAGCTCCACTACTGCACCAAATTCCTCGGTCGGCCCCTCTCTGCTGAAGAAAAAGGACACTGCTGGACGAGGCCTTCGACCAAGTCCTCACAAGAAGCAGGTCGCCTTCCAAGTTCCCTCTAATGACGATCAGGCTGATGATGAAGAACTTGCCGAAATCATCAGAGACAGACAAGCCAGGGCCGCAAAAGCCAAAGGCAGCACTGTGCCACTGATAATGGATCCAAAGTTGATCCTTGACTTCATTGACCTATGGCACAAGGACCCTAACATGCCATTGTCGGAGATGAACCTCACTCCTGGCCAAAGTCATGTTCTAACTGCCTTCATTGATGAAGATAAGTGGAAATTTGAAGAAGGCAGAAGGTTGAAGAAAGCGCAGTACAAGAAGCAGCGCTATCTCAAGGACAATGTCCTCACTCTCACACCTGACCAACTCATTGCATTACAAGCTGAAATCAAGCAACTGAGTGATGAATTCAATCGCTACTATGCTAATTGGAAGGGCGCCATGGTCAAGTTCGTCAATTTGATGAAGAAATTCACTTCAAGTGTTGCTGCTCCTGTGCATGTTGAAGTTCCTCAGGCTGAAGCATCTGCTCAGCCTACTGAAGAACATGTCAGCACCGCTGATGACAATTAGGCTGCTGAAGAAAATGAGAGTACCTGGGTTGATGACTGCATTCCAGCTGCTGAAGAAATTGCCAGGGCATCCACTAGCGGTGCTCCTGAAGAAAATGAAGAAATCAGGGCAACTGCATCAGTTGCGCCTGAAGAAACTGAACCAAAGTCCTCTGCACCTCCTGCGCCTACACCCACTCTGATCCTTCCATATGCATCAGATGCGAAGAAGACCAAGGTTGTAGAGCGTGCAGCTATGAAGAAAAGGAAGGCATCAACTTCATCAAATTCTTCAGCTCCGAAGAAGATGAAGCCTATGACCAGCTCAATTGACAACCCAATTGATGCCGTTCATGTCTCTTTCATACCATCAAAGGACCTTGTTCCTTTTGGTGAAGATTATGTGATTCCCAATGAATCCAATGAAGAGAATCCTTCTGCTGCTTCGTCAGAGCAGTTGGATGAAGAAATTGAAGTGGACGACATCCCTTCAACCCCAGTTTTTCCTCACCTATGCCTCAGTTCACTGCTGAAGAGGCAGGTGTTGAAGAAATGGAAGATGAGGATGTGGACATTGGCTGTACCACACCTGTGCTGAATGATGACTTTTGTGAAAGTCACCACCCCAACTCTCCGATGTTCACTCCACTTCAAGCAATTCCTTAGTCTCCTGCTGCTACTGAAGTGCAAATGGAATCTGAAGAACCTCATGCAACCTCGTCTGTCCATGAAGAAATTCCAGCCACTAGTGTTGAAGAAATTGTAAATGAAGAATTGATGACCCAGGCTGTAGTTGAAGAAGAGCCTCAAATTCCTCAACCAGAGGAACCTGAGCTTGTGATTCCTGAGGTGGTGATGCAATTGACTGATACTCCTCAGCCCAAGCCAAAGGATCCCTTCTCGAAGAAGCAAAAATTCAAGGCTGATGATTTCTTCGGCAAGCCTGTATTCTTCACTGAATTCAACCCATATGACAATGCTCGTCTTAGAAGGAAGCGTTTCTGGACTGCCAGCCAGGCCAACTTCTATTCTTCACTGCTTTACAACAAGGACAAAGTCTTCGACCACGAGCATATTCCTCACATGGACATGGAATCAATGCCTTGCTTCTCTCAAGTCCTCAGTATGCTTCATGATGTAGGCTTGCTCAACTTTTGCTCAGACATAGTTGACTGGAATGAAGAGCTAATTCTTCAGTTCTACACAACGTTGCATATCACAGGTGATGCTGATGACATCAACTCTTGGGTGTTGTACTAGATGACCGAAAACACTCACTACAAGGCACCAGCCTCTGAATTGCTTCGTGCCCTGCCAATCAGTCCTCCACCTGAAGGTGCTCATTGTCTGTATGATGAGCCTGAACTCACTGCTCACTATATGCAAGTGCTCATGAAGCCTCTGAAGCCTGGTCAAGCTCCAAGGACCAAATTCCTCGTGAAGGACTTGCTCTATGTGTCAAGAACCATCTATCGCATTCAGACGAAGACCATGAGTCCTATCAAAGGCCATGACTCGTCCGATGAGGAAATTATTGGGATGATGAAGAATATGCTATTCAACATAATGCATGGCATCCCCATAAATTATCATGATTTCTTCATGAGGACTCTGGCGAATGTTGCACTCTCACCATTTGAGCTGAAGCCTTACGCGTAGTGGATCATGAGATTCCTTAGAACAAGGTCTTCACTCAATTACAAGGCTGATTTTCAGAATCACCTCAGCTACTTGCCCCCGATTGAAGTCCTCAAGCAGACATATTCATCAGCTGATGAGAAGGGCAAGTCACCAGCCGTTATCGATGAAGGCATTCGTCCATTGGATGGTCAGTTCCGCAAAGCTGCATCTTATTCCAACAATGACGACTCTGCCACTCATGATTCTGCTGCCAATGCTCCCAAGTCAAGTCCTCAAGCTAATGCTCCTCGTGTGATGACTGACCGTGAGCTGCTTCTAAGTCTTCACCAGAAGGTGGATCAAAACCACAAATGGGTTAAGCGACATCTTGGTTCTATTCTTCACAACATGACCTCTACTCATAATGCTGTGAAGAAAAACCATTACTATCTCCATGAAGTCTTCGATCGCACCTGGGCTATTCTGCATCATCTCTATGGTGAAGAAGATTTGAAGAACATGGGCTTCAAAGAAGATTTTGACTGGTCTGCTCCTCCTTCGAAGAAACTCAAGAAGGTCAAAGTTCCTCCCTTGGTCGCCAGTTCATATTCTTCATTGCGCGACACGGACGAGTATGAAGACTTGGACGACTCTGCAGCAGGCCCTACATCGACTCAAGACCCTGATAACGCTGGCGCTCCTCCATCATCATGATATTCTTCAGGTGCGTTAGTCCTCATTTTCTACCCTTTTGGTCATTCGATGACAAAGGGGGAGAAATTTGAGTTAGTATTCAAGCGGGTCTATCTTATATGGACGTTTTTTCTAAGTTACAACTCTCGTTCTTTTGATAACTTTGCTGGATCGAGTTGTAATCTTAAACTCTATGGTGGCCTGATACTTTTGATGTGTTCTTCTTCATGCTTATTCCTCATTAATGTTAATGCACGCATGCTGAATTATATCAGTCACCATATTTCATCATGCATTCAAATTCTTCATATTATATGTCAAATGCGTGTATGAATTACAAGATATAGGGGGAGATCTCCATGATTATACTCTTCAAGTGTGCATTGCTTCAAAAGCAAACTCCTCACTATGCACACCTTCAGGGGGAGTTCCTCTATATCTTGCAATCAAATTCCTCAATATCAGTAATTTTACACTTCATATGTTTATCCCCGTTGAAAACTTAACCTATATTGTTATAACTCACCAAAAAGGGGGAGATTGTAAGTGCATCTAGTGCCCCTTAGTGATTTTGGTGTACTGAAGACTTATAGGTTAAGGGACTGATGCATTTGTAAGTGTACACAGGTATATAAGTCTATAAGGAGTTGGATATTTACAGAGAAAGTCGACCCCTAAAAATGAAGTTCTTCGACTGAAGACTTTGGATTTCTGAAGACTTTCTGAAGACTTTGAAAGTGAAGAAATTGGTATGACCTTGAAGACTTGGTAATCATTCGAGGAACATGAAGCATGAAGACTCTTGTTTTTATAGTTTCATTTTCTCTTTCTTGAGTCATAGGAAACACCGTAGTGTTAAAGGGGGTCGAGGAAATACTAAGGAAAAAATTTCCATGTGATGCTCAACTCAAAATCCTACACCTACCAATCCCTTCGAGTGAAGCCATTGGAAATCTCATACAGTTCAGTCATATTCTTCAGTGACAGAGACAAAGTTCTTTTGATCTTTGAGGAATTTGTTCTGACTGAGGAGTTAGGAATTCGCTAGTGTGAATTGCCTACATAGTGAGGAACATGATAGCCCTGAGGAATTTGAGTCTTAAAATTTTGACCGTTGTTGTGCTACGCGCTAGCTGTCCCAAAATATCTACCCACCTAATGGTCATATCAAATAAGGGCATTTATGTCTTATCATGTCGGGTAGCTCCCTAGGCTATAAATAGCCGCCCCCTATAACCACTAGCTGGTTGGCTGCTCCGAGAGAAACTAACACTTGTCATTTGAGAGCATCCCATCCTCCGAGGACATTGAGTGAAAATCATCAAGTGAGTAAAACCCAAACCAAAACCTTCAAAACCCCAAAGTGATTGAGCATCACTGAAGAGATTGATCATGCGTAGATCCGACGCTTGTTACCTTTGAAGACTGTGCTTCTTCCATACGGTTAGGCTTCAAGGTCTAGAGCATCCAAGAGGAATTGCTGATCGCCGAGTGACCAAGTTTGTGAAGGTCCGGAAGTCACCTGAAGACTTACCATGAGTGATTGGGCAAGGTCTGTGTGACTTTAGATCAAGGAGAATACGGTGAGGATTGTGTGTCCTCGAGTTTAAATACTTAGCCGCTCCAACCAGATGTACAACTGAGACAGCAGTTGGAACTGGTCTACCAAATCATTTTCTTCACCGAGCTTACTGGTTCTATCTCCTCAACTCTTTCATTTCCTCATTACTGTTGTTGTGTGCTTGTTCTTATCTGTTTGAAGACTTTGACTGAAGACTTTCTCAATTTCCTCAGTTCAATTTCTTCAGTCTGTCCGTCTTCATATTGTGTTATCATGTGCTTACACTTTCTATACTCTGTGATGGGCTTCATCTCATCATGATGACTATGTGTGTGTTCTGCTATGTTTACTTTTGAGTACTTATTCCGCCGCAAGTAGTTCTTCATTTAGGAATTTCCTCACCAGCAAATTCCTCAGTGAAGAATTCATAAAAATTGCCTATTCACCCCCCCCCCCCTCTAGTCGATATAACGCACTTTCATATTCCTAACTGAAATTGAATATTCCACCATTTGAGGGTAGATATGTTCCTGATATATATCTTACTTCGGAGTTAGAAACTGAACAGCGTTTTACATGTTTGCAATATCCCGAGGAGAGACGAGTTGCTGCTGATGT
>NC_041391.1:496695104-496751917 GCF_002162155.2 Triticum dicoccoides | reverse complement strand
ACTCTGTGATGGGCTTCATCTCATCATGATGACTATGTGTGTGTTCTGCTATGTTTACTTTTGAGTACTTATTCCGCCGCAAGTAGTTCTTCATTTAGGAATTTCCTCACCAGCAAATTCCTCAGTGAAGAATTCATAAAAATTGCCTATTCACCCCCCCCCCCTCTAGTCGATATAACGCACTTTCATATTCCTAACTGAAATTGAATATTCCACCATTTGAGGGTAGATATGTTCCTGATATATATCTTACTTCGGAGTTAGAAACTGAACAGCGTTTTACATGTTTGCAATATCCCGAGGAGAGACGAGTTGCTGCTGATGTTTGTGCTTTCACTAGTTTTGTATGTGTATGGTGGTCTGAACATTGTAGATTATATCCTATTCCAGCTACTTGGGCTGCTTTGAAAACTGCTATGCGTACTCATTGGGTTCCACCACATTATCAACGCGAATTGCTTCCAAAATTGCAGCGTTTAAGACAAGGAAAAAATTCTGTAGAAGAATATTATCAGGAATTACAAACTAGCATGATTAGATGTGGTATTGTTGAGGAGAATGAAGCAATGCTTGCACGTTTTATGGGTGGATTAAATAGAGAGATTCAGACCATTCTAGAGTATAAGGAGTATACTAATATCACTCGTTTATTCCATCTTGCTTGTAAAGCTGAACGTGAAGTGCAGGATCGACAAGCAATGGCACGCACTCACTTTTCTGCAGGTTGACCTTCCTCATGGACACCGCGTGCATCTTCTACTTCCACTGCACCAGCACCTCCATCAGGTGCCACATCCAGCCGTGATACAAGAAAGTAGGCACAACCACCATTATCTACCAAGAGCGCACCTGCCGGACCTACACAAAGCTCTTCTTCTTCCATGGCATCAACAGGGCACACAAGTGATATTATTTGTCGTTGTTGTAAGGGAAGAGGTCATTATGCGCGAGAATGCAAATCTCAGCGTGTGATGATTGCTACTGGGGATGGTGGGTATGAGTCCGCTAGTGACTATGATGAGGAGACTTTGGTCCTTATTACAAGTGAAGAACATGGTGAATATGATTCCGATCATGAGACGCAATACATGGCTCCTGAAGACGCTGACAGGTATGAACGTTTAGTTGATCAACGTGTTTTGAGTGTGCAGGTCACACAAGCTGAGCAAAATCAGAGGCATAATTTGTTCCATACAAAGGGAGTTGTGAAGGAACGTTCTGTGCGCCCTATCATAGACGGAGGGAGCTGCAACAACTTGGCTAGCATGGAGATGGTGGAGAAGTTATCTCTCACCGCAAGACCACATCCACATCCTTACTACATCCAATTGTTCAACAACAGCGACAAGGTTAAGGTAACACGTACTGTTCGTGTGCATTTTAGTATCTCTACATATGTTGATTATGTTGATTGTGATGTGATACCTATGCAAGCATGTTCCTTCTTACTTGGTCAGCCATGGCAATTTGATAAAAATTATGTCCACCATGGAAGAAACAATCAGTATACTCTTGTTCATAAGGATAAAAATATTACTTTGCTTCATATGACTCCTGATTCCATTTTGAAAGATGATATTAATAGAGCTAATAAAGCAAAATAGGAGAAGAATAAGAGTGAAAATGAGATTGTAGCAAAAGAATTTGAGCAACAAATGAAGCCTAATAATAAACCATCTAGTGTTGCTTCTGAAATTAAATTGAAAAGTGCATGTTTACTTGCCACTAAATCCGATATTGATGAGCAGATTTTAGCAAATCTGTTTGCTATGCTTTTGTGTGCAAAGAGGCATTATTTTCATTCGAGGATGTGCCTTCCTATTTACCCCCTGTTGTCACTAACATTTTGCAGGAGTTCGCTGACGTCTTCCCACAAGACATGCCACCAGGATTACCACCTATTCGAGGGATTGAGCATCAAATTGACTTAATTCCCGGTGCATCGCTACCCAACCATGCACCATACCGTACCAATCCAGAGGAGACAAAGGAGATTATGCGTCAAGTACAAGAGCTTCTCGACAAAGGTTATATACGCAAATCCCTTAGTCCTTGTGCTATTCCTATTATTATAGTGCCGAAAAAGGATGGTACATCGTGTATGTGTGTTGATTGTAGAGGCATTAATAATATTACTATTCATTATTGTCATCCTATTCCTAGGCTAGATGATATGCTTGATGAATTGAGTGGCTCTACAATATTCTCCACAGTTCATTTGTGTAGTGGATACCATCAAATTCATATGAAATTGGGGGATGAATGGAAAACAACATTTAAAACTAAGTTTGAATTATATGAGTGGTTAGTGTAGTGGATACCATCAAAATCAGAGGCACCTGAACAAAGTTTTACGTGTTTTCATTGGACGATTTGTGGTAGTTTACTTTGATGACATATTGATTTATAGCAGATCTTTGGAGGAACATTTGGAACATTTACGTGCTATTTTTATTGCTCTATGTGATGCACGTTTGTTTGGTCACCTTGGGAAGTGCACCTTTTGCACCGACCGAGTGTATTTTCTTGGCTATTTTGTTACTCCACAGGGAATTGAAGTTGATAAAGACAAGATTGAAGCTATTGAGAGTTGGCCGCAGCCCAAAATTGTCACATAAGTGAGGAGTTTTCTTGGCCTTGCTGGATTCTATAGGCGTTTTGTGAGAGATTTCAGCACCATTGTTGCACCTCTCAATGAGCTTACAAAGAAGGATGTGCCTTTTGTTTGGGGTACCGCACAGGAAGAAGCCTTCACGGTATTGAAAGATAAGTTGACACATGCTCCTTTACTCCAACTTCCTGATTTTAATAAGACTTTTGAGCTTGAATGTGATGCTAGTGGAATTGGATTAGGAGGTGTGTTATTACAAGATGGCAAACCTGTTGCATACTTTTCTGAAAAAATGAGTGGGCCTAGTCTGAATTATTCTACTTATGATAAAGAATTATATGCTCTTGTTCGGACTTTAGAGACATGGCAACATTATTTATGGCCCAGAGAATTTGTTATACATTCTGATCATGAATCTTTGAAACATATTAAAAGTCAAGCTAAACTGAATCGTAGACATGCTAAATGGGTTGAATTCATTGAGACTTTCCCTTATGTTATTAAACACAAGAAGGGTAAAGAAAATGTTATTGCTGATGCATTGTCTCATCGCTATACTGTGCTTTCACAACTTGACTTCAAAATATTTGGTTTGGAGACCATCAAAGATCAATATATGCATGATGTTGATTTTAAAGATGTAATGCAGAATTGTAAAGAAGGAAGAACATGGAACAAGTTCGTTATTAATGATGGCTTTGTGTTCCTTGCTAACAAGCTATGCATTCCAGCTAGCTCTGTTCGTCTTTTGTTGTTGCAGGAAGCGCATGGAGGAGGATTAATGGGACACTTCGGCGTGAAGAAGACGGAGGACGTACTTGCTACACATCTCTTTTGGCCAAAGATGAGACGGGATGTTGAGCGTTTTGTTGCTCGCTGCACTACATGTAAAAAAGCTAAGTCACGACTTAATCCTCGTGGTTTATATATGCCTTTGCCTATACCTAGTGTTCCTTGGGAGGATATATCGATGGACTTTGTTTTAGGTTTACCTCGAACAAAGAAGGGGAGGGATAGTATATTTGTTGTCGTGGATAGATTTTCGAAAATGGCACATTTTATACATGTCATAAAAGCGATGATGCTACTAATGCTGTTGATTTGTTCTTTCATGAAATTATTCGCTTGCATGGTGTGCCAAATACAATTGTTTCAGATCATGATACTAAATTTCTTAGCCACTTTTGGAGATGTGTATGGGCTAAGTTGGGGACTAAACTGCTTTTTAGTACTACATGTCATCCTCAAACTGATGGGCAAACTGAAGTAGTCAATAGAACTTTGTCTACTATGCTTAGGGCTGTTTTGAAGAATAACAAGTAAATGTGGGAAAAATGCTTGCCTCATATTGAATTTGCTTATAATCGTTCATTGCATTCTACGACTAAGATGTGTCCTTTTGAAATTGTGTATGGTTTCCTACCACGTGCACCTATTGATTTGTTGCCTCTTCCATCTTCGGGGAAGGTTAATTTTGGTGCTAAACAACATGCTGAATTGATCTTAAAAACGCATGAGGTAACTAAGGAAAAACATTGAGCATATGAATGCTAAATATAAACTTGCTGGAGATAAGGGTAGAAAACATGTTGTGTTTGCACCTGGAGATCTTGTCTGGTTACATTTGCGTAAGGATAGATTTCCTAATTTGCGCAAATCAAAGATAATGCCACGTGTTGATGGTCCTTTTAAGGTGTTAGAGAAAACAAATGATAATGCATATAAACTTGAGCTGCCTGCAGATTTTGGGGTTAGTCCCACTTTTAACATTGCAGATTTGAAACCTTATTTGGGTGAGGAAGATGAGTTTCCGTCGAGGACGACTTCATTTCAAGAAGGGGAGGATGAGGAGGACATCAATACCATTGTTACACCCACAGCCCCTGCTGCTGTACATACTGGACCAATTACTAGAGCTCGCGCACGCGAATTAAATTACTAGGTACTTTCATTTCTTGGTAATGATTCTAATGTTCATGAGAATATGATGCTGCCTAAATTGGATACATTTGTTTTGCTTACAAATGAAGGGCCTAGCTTTGAGAAGGATGAACATTGGAGCAAGAACAAGCATGGAGATGATGGCATGCGCAAGGAGAACAAGAACGGAGTTACAAGTGATGATTTCAGGACGTGGAAGCCACCATAATGAGTGCATGAAGCCTTGGACGAAATATACAAGATGCTACTTCATAATTTTCGTCCAGAGGCTATTCTAGGTGATGTGTCACCTTATTATTGGCCCAGGCCCATGTAATTTCGAAATAATTGATTATAGGCTACTTTTAGAGTCCGTATGTGTGGGGAAACAAGAGTTAGGGTTGGTTTCGGACCCCTCCCTCAAGGGCCATGAAATCCCCCCCCCCTCTTCCTCCATATTTACAGCCCTTAGGGCATCGTTTAGGCTTTGGGTATTGTTTAGATTAAAGTTCGCCATAGCTGCAACTTCGCGTACTTCGTTTGTGTTCAACGACCTTGATCAATAAAGCTTTCATCTTATATTCACAATATCCAGATTGCAATCTCAGTTTCTTGCTTGTTCTTCGTTTGCTCGCTGGAAATAGACCCTCGTGGTCAGGTTGATCATGCTCTGGCGTGGTCAATAACCTCTCAGAGTTGGTTTAGCGATTGCTAAGGCGCGACGTCCTCGCACGTTCGTACTCGGATCATCAAAGTCGACTTCCACCAAAGTGATATCCATCATCTCATCGAAAGATGGGACACCATTGCCTCTATCAACACTCATTTTGGCGGTTCAAATAAAAATATTCCCTGAACAGTTCGACATTGGGCTCCTCTTGAAGGTATACTTCGCAGAAAACTTGTAAGTTGCAGATGTTTGACACAGAATTGTGTCCAATTTCTTGAGGATGAAGCTCAAAGAAGGGCAGAACATCTTAGAAAAAATTAGAACCGGGCGGTGAGAAGCCTCGATTCATGTGGTCAGTAAAAACAATGACTTCATCATCCTTTGGCTGAGGTCTTTCTTCTTCTGGATTGGGGTGCGATAATGCATGACAGTCTCTTCTGGTAAATAGCCAGTTTTCACAAAGTCTTTGAGTGTGTCCTCAGTGACAATGGAGGGAACCCAATTACATGAAGTGGCTGTCTTCTGCGGCATTGTGAAGAAAGAAGCCTAAAAGAAAGAACAATTTTGCCGGTTTAAAGTTGAGTCATTAAGCCAAAGGTAAAACACTACGGTACATATTCATAATGGCGGCTTAAAAGGGGTCTAATGATATATGGCTAAGTGATAACCGGTGGTGTAAGTCGCCATGACCAGATTGATATCTATCAAGAGTGAAATCTGCTAAGTGTTGAAAAAACAGTTTTTTACAGACTGGAAGCAGGTGATTTGGATCTAGCGTTATGTTAAAAAAGAAAAATAAATCAAAACCTAAATATTGCAGCAGCAGAGGAACTAGCACAAGGGCGAGATTTCTGCGTTTGTGAAGCAAGTTTTGTGATAAGAGAAGGAATAGAAACAGGTTCCGCGCGTCTAAAAGGACAAGTTTGGATCTAAACAAGGACTGACTAGAGGTACAGTGAAGTACAATGAAGAACACCGAAGAACAAGGCTAACCCTAATGCAGATCTGATGCATATGGAGACGAACACTTACAAATGCAGATGGACTGTGGTGGAGCACCGACATTTTCTGGATCAGTCAGGTTGATGCAGCGGCCTGAGTTGGTGCAGCGGTCAGAGGACGGCAGCGGCGAAGCTCGAGGCAGCAGAGGAGTCGCGAGAGGAGGAAGAAGAAGAGAAGGCAAGGGGGACGTGAATGAAGGGCTGTTTGGCCCTATTTATAAGGAGAAGGGTAACAGGTGGGCACGAAAAACGAGGAGGCCGAGAATGATTATGCAATCGTTTGGACGCCTCAATTTTCAGAATGGTTATTAAAGATAAGGATATATTAAGATATATCGGATATGGTGTAAAATTAATGGCAGATGATGTCATGACGGATTACCGCAATCATAGGAGATGACGTCATGGCGGGTTATGAGATCTCGCACAAATGAAGAAGGAAGGATTTTTTTCTAAGTGTTGAAGATTGACATGAACAAGTTCAAATCAATCTGGGGCCTAATGTTGGGCATATGACTATTAGGTATGACCCGCCCAGGAGGGGCCGGGTTATACCTATGGTGGTTCATCAATATGAAGCCCATGAGGATATTGAAGATGGCGGCGACGATGCCATAGACCTAGGGTAGGGTCATAGGCCTGACCTATAAGCCCCACCCAAGGTCACTACCCTAGAAGCAAAGACATTCAAAGAACAGCAGAGAGTATCAATTAAAGTCGTCGAGTGCAATCCACTCGACCAGTCACCTCACTCAGATACCCCCACTTTCACTCGAACTGGATGGAGTAATTCGACCATACGGGAAACCACTCGGAGTACAGAAAACCTGAGGTCACTCGGGAGGACAACGGTCAGGCGTTCACTCCGTAGTCTTAAAGATCATTGAATACACTTTATAGTTGGTGTTACCAGTAATGCCATGTCTTAATGTACATTGAACCCCTGTAACAGAGGTGGGCTGGGGTCCTGGCGCACTCTATATAAGCCACCCCCTCCTCTGGGACAAGGGTTCGCACCCCTTGTAGCACACACCCATATTCCAGTTGACCGCCTCAGGGCACCGAGACATAGGGCTTTTACCTCCTCCGAGAGGGGCCTAAACTCGTAAACTCGTGTGTACAATCTCGCCGTAGCTAGGGCCTCGCCTCCTCATATGTACCCCCCATTCTTACTGTCAGACTTAGTACCATGACAATTGGCGCCCACCATGGGGCAAAGCGTCTTAGCGACTTCCGGCGAGGTTGCATTTTCTTTGATCTTCATCAACATGGTTTCCGGTGGCGGTTTGGTCATGGGCCGCGAGTTCTGACTCGGCGCGCTCACTTTCCTCGCCGATGACTCCGCCTGGCTCCAGGAGGCCCGCTAGACGTTGAGGCTCTCCCAATCCGTGGTTCGTCGCACTTCCACGCGAGTGCCTGCGGCGTCCTCCTTCGGCAGCTGTCGACCCTGTATCAGTCGGTCCTCGCATTGTCTTCTCACTCCGCTGGACGCCGCAGCAAGTGATCTAGTCGATCGCGGCTCCAGCGGTCGATGAAGCACGTGGTGGCTCGTCAGACGGTCACCCCTCAAGTCGAGGCAATCGAGCCAGATGTATTTCACTGCGGTCCAGTCGACCTGTCGATTGACTTAGCACACACACTTTCCGAGAGCGCGAGTTTGACCCCGCGGCAGAACTCCTTATGGTCGACTCACATTGCAGCCCACCTGGTTTCCGTCACAGCGGCGGCAACAGCGGCGGTGATGGACCGTCATTCGACCACAAGGAGTAGCGGCCCCAACCTCTCAACTCGCAGCAGAGGGAGGAGCTGCACCACCGCAACGTGGAGGCCCTCCAGACCCCCATCATAGGGGAAACCGCCAAGGCTCACGCCTTGCAGGCACTGCACCTGGCCACGCTGGCTTAGCGCACTTGTTTCGAGAATCTCCAACATTCTCTCAACGAGCGTGCCCGTCGACTGATCCTCGAGTTCAATCGACGTCCACGATAGTTGTTTCCACCGGAAATTAGGTATTCCGCACACTGATCCAGAATCTTGCAGCTGTTGCGCGTATCGCAGAGTCCATTCAGCCGTCCCGTTCAGAGGCTAGAACAAGCTTGGAACAGATTAGGGCGCTGCTCCGAGCAGCGGGAGACCTGAACTCCATCGTGTCCTAGTCGCGGAACAAAATCCACAGCAGATCAGTAAGGGCAGACACCGTTCAGTCGGCACACAGTCCTGGGTCACCTTTGCAACGTGAAGATCATGATCACCGCCAAGATCAGCACCTGGGAAGAGCTCATGGAGAGTATGATCGTGAGTACGCCCACGACAACCACCGTCGAGCGCCTTCGCCCCTTTCAAGGGACGGGTCATATGCGCCCCAGCGGTATGATGACAGGCGTCCATATGGAAATGACCATAGAGTTCCAGTTGACCCAAGAGAGCCTGTCTTCGATGCAAGGTCAATCCTTGTTCAGGGTTTGGTCGACCAGAATAGAGCATATAGAGAGGGGCTGGATAGAGACAAGCCCAGTAAAAGTAGGGTCCACGTTTCTGGCCCTGAGTGTTTCGGAAGAGCCATCAGAGCCACTGAGATCCCTCACAACTTTAGATTGGCGACTGGCGTCTGTAAGTTCACAGGAGAATCAAAGCCCGACACTTGGCTTGAAGACTACCGAGTGGCCGTGCACATTGGTGGCGGCACCGATGAGGTGGCCATGAAGCACCTCCCTCTGATGCTTGAAGGTTCTGCCAGGGCCTGGCTGAATCAGCTGGCCCCTGGGAGCATTTTGAGTTGGGATGAGTTGGCCCGAGTGTTTACCAGAACATTTGAGGGCACCCGCAAGAGACCTGCTGGTTTGCTAGAATTGCAGCATTGCATGCAGAAACCGAATGAGACCTTGAGAGATATATCCAGAGATGGATCACTCTGCACCACACAGTGGAGAATGTGTCAGATCACCAAGCAGTCTGTGCCTTTAAGGAAGGCGTTCGCTACATAGAGCTCAGTTTGAAGTTCGGTCGGACCGGAGATATGTCTCTGGCTCGAATGATGGAGATTGCCACCAAGTACACTAACGGTGAAGAAGAAGACCGACTCCGGAGTGGAAAGAACAGACCAGTCGCCCAGGACACCTAAGGAGGAAATTCCAGTCGGAAGCAGAAGCGAAAGGCTAAGGCAGCAGGCCCTGCCGAGGCAGTAGTGTTGAACCAAGGAAAGTTCAAGGGGAAGCCCAAAGGGCCTTGGATCCCTAAGAAAGTGAAGGATCAAGCAGGAAATGATGTGATGGATTTGCCGTGTCATATATACACCAAGAAGGATGAGGAGGAGAACCTGATTCTCCCCAAGCATACGACTCGACAATGTCAACTCCTGATCTAGAGCTTCCGAGAAAGCCAACCCAGTGAAAAGGACAAAGAGCCCGATAAGGAGGAAGACAAAGATGATGATGGTGGTTACCCCAATGTTAATGCCACCTTGGTGATTTTTGCTGATCTCGAGAGCAGAAGTCGACTGAAAGTTATTAACAGAGAGGTGAACATGGTTGCTCTGGCAACACCAAAATATTTGAAGTGGTCAAAAACCCCTATTACATTCGACCAGTCCAACCACCCGCTGCGCGTTGCTACCCCTGGGCAGCAAGCGCTGGTGGTCGACCCAGTCGTTGGGGGCACCCGACTAACCAAAGTTTTGATGGATGGTGGCAGTGGTCTGAATATCCTATACGCCGAGGCCCTCAAAGAGATGGGCATTCCGATGTCCAAGCTCACCGAGAGCAACATGCGATTCCATGGAGTCATCCGAGGAAACAAAGCCGACTCACTCGGTCAGATCACTCTTGACGTGGTTTTCAGCAATGAGAAGAATTACTGCAAGGAAAAAGTTGACGTTTGAGGTAGTGAATTTCCAAAGTGCCCATCATGTTACTTTGGGCAGACCAGCCTATGCTAGCTTCATGGCTTGACCGTGTTATGTGTACCTCAACATGAAGATGCCTGGCCCCAAAGGCATGATAATGGTCGCTGGTAACCGGCAGAGAGTAGAAGATTGTCTTGAGGACGGTGGGAAGATAGCAGATGAGCAGATGGCAGCAGTGGAGTTTCAAAAGTACCAGAAGACTGCAGATCCGAGTGATTTGCTGCGTGCCAAGAGGCCTGCCTTGGAGTCCACATTTCAATCGGCCGGCAAGACCAAGCCAGTCCACATTCACCCGACTGACCCCAATGCTGCTCTGGCCCATATCTCAACGACATTCGACAGCAAATAGGAAGAAGCGCTAATCCAGTTCCTCCATGAGAACTAGGACATCTTTGCATGGAAGCCATCTGACATGCCAGGTGTGCCCAGGGGACTGACTAAGCACCATTTACGAGTCGACCCAAACGCAGAACCCCTTAAGGAGCATCTCCGTTGGTCTGCTGCGGAGAAAAGAAAGGTGATTGGCGAGGAGGTGGCTCGGCTTCTGGCTACCGAGTTCATCCGTGAGAAATATCACTCCGAGTGGCTTCGAATGTGTATTGACTTAAATCACATCAATGGGGCCTGCCCCAAGGATCATTTTCCTCTGCCCCGCATCGACTAGATAGTCGACTCAACTGCGGGATGTGAGCGACTGTCCTTTTTGGATGCTTATTCCGGGTACCATCAGATCCGACTATATGGACCCAACGAGATAAAGACAGCTTTCATCACCCCGTTCGGGTGTTTTTGCTATGTTACTATGCCCTTTGGTCTCAAGAATGCTGGTGCCACATTCGTGCGCATGATTCAGAAGTGTCTGCTCACTCCAATCAGTCGGAATGTGGAAGCGTACATGGATAACATGTAACATCCCAAATTTTCAATTTGGAATGTTATACATAGGTCACCATTGCATATCATATTTTGTGCTTGTCTCATATTTTATTGCATTTTTCGTTATTTTCATATTTGAGTTTTCTCAAATTTTGAAAAGAGTATCATTTGGTTTTAATCTTTTTTCTCTTTGAATATTTCTAATATGAAAATAAAAGAGAGGGGATAAAATGACTTCTCTAAATAAAAGAAAAATTGGAGGGAAAATATTAAAATCAAACGAGAATTTTATTGCTATTTTATTTGAATTACGAAAAAATGCGTTTTTCAAAATTGCATTCGTAGCCCAAATAAATGTTCGCTTGGTCCGCAATATTATTAGAGGACCATGAAAATTTAATTCAGAATTTTTGGACTCTGTTTAGTATTTCTTTCGTTAGTTTTTCCCCGTCAGTTTTTTTTTAAAAAGTGTACCAGCCTAACGTGTCGTGTCTGACCCAGACACCTTGCCCGGCCGGCCTTATAAGGCCCTACCACAACCCCGTAGCCACCCGCCAGCCCCGCCCCCGCTAACCCTAGCCGCCAACTGCCGCCAGCCACCAGAGCCTCCCGCCGCCACTTGAGCCGCCGCCGACCGCGCCGCCGGAGTAGCCCCACCGCCGCTGATCCCACCGCCGCCACCGACCCCGCCGCCGAGGTAGCCGCCACCGCCATCCGGTTTTTCTCGGAAAACCGATTGTTTTTTTAGAAAACCCTAGATCTAGTTTTTTTAGATTGGTTCAGTTTTTTCGGTTTAGTTAAATAGCGGACATTCGTCCGTATGTTCGTTTTAACGAACGTTGTTCATCAGTTAGCCGCAGACAGCAAATGTTCATTCGTTAGCCTGTTCGTCTCGTTTTATTTTCCAGGGTTTTTTCGTGATTATTTTTTATCGCGATTTCTGCCCTGATCTTCATTTTAGTTTATCTTTTCGCTCGTTTATCCAAATTAGGTGAAACAAGCGCCTAGATCTTCGTATCGAAGCCCTCTTTCTGTTTAACCAACTTGAACAAGATTTTGGTACTGTAAAATTTGAATTTAGTCCAGATTAGTAAACGAATCTTGTTTCTTTTGTAGTTTGAGTTTCGTTGCTCCATTTGATTTGATTCTTTTTGCAAACCGGTGTTCTTTAGTTGAACTTTCTGGTTAGATCTTCTTATTTGAGTTTTACCCGTGCTTATAGTTGAGTGCTTATGTATGTTATTGTTTGTTTGCGATAGAATTCTCGGAGTGCGAAGGGTGCTACTACGAGTCTCTAGGTTTTGCGGATCATCAGCAAGGCAAGTAACACTTTGATCATACCTCTTTATTACCCAGTTTTTATGCATTAGTTACAACCATCAAACATTGCATGGTTAGGATCTGAATAACATTTAGTTTGGGAAGTAGTTGATGAGGTAGAACCTATTGCCCATTATTTATCAAACCTTTGGGAGTTACTTCTACGTTATGCTCAAGATTGCTATGCTATGCTCTTAGACGTGGATTGGGTGAGTGTATCCATGACAGATGTGAGTATTATTAATTAATGGTTAACTTAAGGTGGCTACTTAAATACACATTTGGGTGGATTGGTTGAGGCACCTTGGAGTACCCAGTGGTTGTCAGGGCACCTGGAGAATCCAGTGTTGTCCTAGGATATCTCGGAGTACCCGTGTGATCATCCTACGGTTCGCCACCCAGGCTCAAAGGGATCATAAGATTATTCATGCTAGAAACTTCCGTGTGCAGCCACAAGCCAATATGGGCTCTGGCATAGTTGAGTATGTTGTGTGACCTCTTTCAGTGGTAGACTAGCAGATGTAGGGGGTGTAGGTGGTACTGTCTACCCAGAGTACAGAGTTAATGCTTCTGAAAGACAGTGTCTCGATCATCCTTTCTCAAACATCATGTAGTGCGAGAAATCCAACGGAGGAGAACGAGTCTTGTGGGGAAAAGTGTGCAAACCTCTGCAGAGTGTATAAACTAATCATGGTTAGCTGTGTCCCCGGTTATGGACATCTTGAGTATCTAGTTCTTGGATTATCATGTTGATCTCATCACTCTAAATTAATTTGATTGGGTTAATTGATGTTCCTTAATTGGGATTGAGTTGGAGGAACCTTCTCAATGTTTAACAACCACCATGATAGTTAAACAAAATTTATTCCTTTGTAATAGGGGAAATTGGCTTTATGCAAAATTGTAACCATAGAGCTTTCCACCAGCCATATATGCATGTAGTGATAGCATTCATTCTGATCATTACTCTAGGTGTTACATTGCCAGCATATTCCATGTGCTGACCCATTTCGGGCTGCAACATTTCATGTTGCAGACTTTTCAAACGACGAGTAAGGTACCATAGGTCGTTGTCGTTCACTAAGCTATGCTGTTGGAGTTGATGGACTCACTTTATCTTCCAAGCCTTCCATTGTTATCTTATTTAGATAGCATTAAGCCATATTATGGTAATAAGTTCTCTTTTGAGACATTCGATGTAATAAGTGTGTGATTGGAACTCTGTTATAAATCCAGGGATGACACTGATGCACAGAGACTAGACTGTTCGAGGTCTGGTCGCTACAAGATGGTATCAGAGCACACGCTGACTGTAGGACATGGCCACTAAGCTAAAACCATAGGTCACTCCTCTCTACTCATTTCTGACTCCTCTCCTTTTTCTACTCTATAGGATGGCGGACTCAAGGAACAAGTTTACACAACCGGATGAAGACACTCCTTTTGGACGACACTTGAAGGAAGTTACTAGGTACCTGAACATCAGAATACTAAGCTTCACCGGGACCTACATCGCCACTTTCCCAGAAGAGGAGCGTTGGATGATTCGAGTTCAAGTTCCAGGAAGGACGTTCATGCCAGTCACTGGGCCCATAGAGTTTTCCTTTGATGCACCAACCTGGAGTCTAGGAAAGAGCATGGCAGCCCACATCACCGTGGGACGCATTGAAGAAGTCTACCACAAGGATCTTAAGGATACTATCTACCAGATATGTGGGCGCCGAGAGCAATGGGAGATGATCAGCACCAGGAGGGGCAGGTCCATTGCAGCTTTCATCCAGGAGTTAAACCAGCACATTCGTCGCCAGGAGAACCAGATGTGCGCAGGTATGATAGATCTGAAGAAGGCAATGACCAGGATCAAGGAGCTGGAGGAAGAACTCAAGTCTACACGTGACGGATATGAGGAGGAAATGACGATACTCATGGAGAAGAATGACGATCTAACAAGGAAGCTACGAGTATTCATGGGAGACCCCGCGCCAGGAGGAGATGACGACGATTCCAAGGACATTCATCCGGAGGACTACATCATCATCGACGACACCAACTCAGACCCCCACGATAGCGATGATCACTATGTTGATCAAGATGGAGCGGGTATCATGGAGTCTTCTACCGATTAAAACTTCTAGTCGACCACCATATCAGTAGTGGTATTCCCAAGTGTATATAGTATAGTCCGAGCACTTTTGTAACGATAGTTAGACCGATTGTATGCCCTTGTTTGAATTGATTGAAGTGATATGATTGTGCTTGTCTCATATGCATATGGATAGTCTTTTCCCTCTAGACCTTATTCTATTCTGTTTTCTCACCTTTTCTAAACCCATCAGATGCCTCCGAGACGTGACAATGGATTTGCTTTCCCACCGGAGCTCACTCAGTTGATCCAGCAGCAGAATACCTTGATGCAGCTACTAGTCCAGAATCAGAACCAGGGGAACAACAACAATAACAACAACAACAACCCACCACCACCACCACATGTTGATCAGTTAGCCCGTTTCCTAAGGCTGAATCCGTCGGTGTTCTCTAGTAGCACCGAGCCGATTGTTGCAGATGATTGGCTCCGCAAGATTGGAAGGGAGCTGACCACTGCAGGATGCACAGATGCGGAGAGAGAGTGTTTGGCCGCACACCAGCTTGATGGACCCGCAGCATCATGGTGGGAGAATTTCACAGCCACTTACCCCATTGACATTGTTACATGGGACCAGTTTTAGCAGGCTTTCCGCACTGCCCATGTTTCAGCTGGAGCTATGAACATGAAGAAGTGCGAGTTACGCAACTTGCACCAAGGAGGACGCATAGTGGGCCAGTATGTGTATGAGTTTAGTAAGTTAGCACGTTATGCCCCGGATGATGTCGCTACAGATGCCGCTAAGCAGGAGAAGTTTCTGGAAGGACTGAATGATGAGCTGAGCATGCAGTTGATGGTGGAAACCTTCAAAAACTACCAGGAGTTGGTAGACAGAGCTCTTATGATTGAAGGGAAGCAGCAGCAGATAGACAGCCTCAAGAGGAAGTATGGACAAGGGAAGTACAATTAAGGAGCTCAGCAGAGGCCCGTTTTACCCCGAACTCGGGAGGACACATTCACCACAACCATGGAGGCCATAATTCCAATGGAGGAAGTTCACATAATCATAGTGGCCCCAAGAATGGGAATGGGAATGGAGGAAGCAACGGCCAGAACCGTTCCAACCCAGCAACACCCGCCAAAAAGGATCTAAGTCACATTACTTGTTTCAAGTGCGGGAAGAATGGACATTACGCCTCAAAGTGTTCTGAAGCAAAGAATGGAAATGGCAATGGAAGCTCTGGGAAGAATCCCAACCCTTTCAACAGGGGACAAGTGAACCACATTAGCGTGGAGGAGGTTGAAGCGCAACCCGATGTAGTTATAGGTAAGTTTTTGGTTATATCATTTACTGCAATCGTTCTTTTTGATACTGGTGCATCGCATTCATACATATCAAGCGGATTTGCGGATAAGTATAACTTGCCAACCCAAGCCCTTAGGTCACCCACGTTAGTAACCTCGCCAGGAGCAGAGTATATGGCCAGCCTATGGTGCAATCGGTTACCATTAAGGATTGGTAACTATGTGTTCCCCTTAGACCTAATCATATTGGAGTCACAATGACTAGATGTAATCTTGGGCATGGAATGGTTATCAAAGTATGGAGGGAACATTGACTGCGCTAGTAAGTCAATTATGCTCACCACCCTAGAAGGAAGAAAGATTAAATATGTATCCCGGCATGTGCCCAAGAGGACTCAAGTGAATTCATCATCAGGAGTCGTACAAGAGGAAGTACCAGTGGAGAAGGATTTCCCTGACGTATGATACGTCCATTTTGCATCATGCTTTTATATCGATATTTATTGCATTATGGGCTGTTATTACACGTTATGTCACAATACTTATGGATATTCTCTCTTATTTTACAAGGTTTATCATGAAGAGGGAGAATGCCGGCAGCTGGGATTCTGGCTGGAAAAGGAGCAAATACTGGAAACCTATTCTGCACAGCTCCAAACGTCCTGAAACTCCATGAAATCATTTTTGGAATTAATAAGAATTATTGAGCAAAGAAAGTACTAGAGGGGGGCCACACCTTGGTCACGAGGGTGGGGTCGCCCCCCCCCCTACTGGGCGCGCCCCCTGTCTCGTGGGCCCCCTGGTGGCCCTCCGATGCCCATCTTCTACTATATGAAGGCTTTTACCTTGGAAACAATCATAAGCAAGCTTACGGGACAGAACTCCGCCGCCACAAGGCGGAACCTTGGCGGAACCAATCTAGTGCTCCGGCGGAGCTGTTCTGCCGGGGAAACTTCCCTCCGGGAGGGGGAAATCAACACCATCATCATCACCAATGATCCTCTCATCGGGAGGGGGTCAATCTCCATCAACATCTTCACCAGCACCATCTCCTCTAAAAACCCTAGTTCATCTCTTGTATCCAATCTTGTACCAAAACCACAAATTGGTACCTGTGGGTTGCTAGTAGTGTTGATTACTCCTTGTAATTGATGCTAATTGGTTTACTTGGTGGAAGATCATATGTTCAGATCTTTAATGCATATAAATACTCCTATGATCATGAACATGAATATGCTTTGTGAGTAGTTATGTTTGTTCCTGAGGACATGGGTGAAGTCTTGCTATTAGTAGTCATGTGAATTTGGTATTCGTTCGATATTTTGATGATATGTATGTTGTCTCTCCTCTAGTGGTGTTATGTGAACGTCGACTACATGACACTACACCATTATTTGGGCCTAGAGGAAGGCATTTGGAAGTAATAAGTAGATGATGGGTTGCTAGAGTGACAGAAACTTAAACCCTAGTTTATGTGTTGCTTCGTAAGGGGCTGACTTGGATCCACTAGTTTCATGCTATGGCTAGGTTTACCTTAATACTTCTTTTGTAGTTGCGGATGCTTGCAATAGGGGTTAATCATAAGTGGGATGCTTGTCCAAGAAAGGGTAGTACCCAAGCACCGGTCCACCCACATATCAAATTATCAAAGTAACGAACGTGAATCATATGAGCGTGATGAAACTAGCTTGACGATAATTCCCATGTGTCCTCGGGACCGCTTTTCTCATTATAAGAAAATTTCCAGGCTTGTCCTTTGATATAAAAATGATTGGGCCACCTTGCTGCACTTTATTTACTTTCATTGCTTGTTACCCATTGCAAATTATCTTATCACAAAACTATCTGTTACCTACAATTTCAGTGCTTGCAGAGAATACCTTACTGAAAACCGCTTATCATTTCCTTCCGCTCCTCGTTGGGTTCGACACTCTTACTTATCAAAAGGACTACGATAGATACCCTATACTTGTGGGTCATCAAGACTCTTTTTTGGCGCCGTTGCCGAGGAGTGAAGCGCCTTTGGTGAGTGGAACTTGGTAAGGAAACATTTGTATAGTGTGCTGAAATTTTCTGTCACTTGTTACTATGGAAACTAATCCTTTGAGGGGCTTGTTCGGGGCATCTTCGCCCCGACCAATAGAGCAAACAGTTGCTCCTCAACCTACTGAAAATGTTTACTTTGAAATTCCTTCAGGTATGATAGAGAAACTGCTAGCTAATCCCTTTGCAGGAGATGGAACATTGCATCCCGATTTACACCTTATCTATGTGGATGAAGTTTGTGGATTATTTAAGCTTGCATGTATTCCCGATGATGTTTTCAAAAGGAAGGTCTTCCCTTTATCTTTGAAGGGAGATGCACTGACATGGTATAGGCTATGTGATGATACGGGATCTTGGAACTATAAACAATTGAAATTGGAATTTCACCAGAAGTTCTATCCTATGCATCTTGTTCATCGTGATCGTAATTATATATATATATATAATTTTTGGCCTCGCGAAGGAGAAAGCATCGCTCAAGCTTGGGGGAGGCTTAAGTCAATGTTATATTCATGCCCCAATCATGAGCTCTCAAGAGAAATGATTACTCAAAATTTTTATGCTCGGCTTTCTCTCAATGATCGCACCATGCTCGATACTTCCTGTGCTGGTTCTTATATGCTGAAGATTATTGAATTCAAGTGGGATTTATTGGAAAGAATTAAATGCAACTCTGAAGATTGGGGTTCCGACAATGGTAAGGAGTCAGGTATGACACCTAAGTTTGATTGTGTTAAATCTTTTATGGATACCGATGCTTTTCATGGATTTAGCGCTAAATATGGACTTGACTCTGAGATAGTAGCTTCTTTCTGTGAATCTTTTGCTACTCACGTTGATATCCCTAAGGAGAAGTGGTTTAAATATAATGCTCCCATTGAAGTAAAAGTAGTTGCACCTATTACAGTTGAAGAAAAGACTATCACTTACAATGATCCTATTGTTCCTACTACTTATGTTGAGAAACCACCTTTTCCTGTTAGAATAAAGGATCATGCTAAAGCTTCAACTATGGTTCGTAAGAGTAATACTAGAACATATACACCTCCTGAGCAAATTAAAGTTGAACCTAGTATTGCTATGGTTAAAGATCTCTTGGCTGATAATATTGATGGGTATGTTATTTATTTCCGTGAGGAAGCTGCTAATATTGCTAAACCCGATGCTAAGATACATAGACTTGTTGTAGGCATGCCTGTTATTTCTGTTAAAATAGATGATCATTGTTATCATGGCTTATGTGATATGGGTGATAGTGCAATACCTATTTCCTTATATAATTAAATTATGCATGATATTGCACCCGCTGAGTTGGAAGATATTGATGTTACAATTAAGCTTGCCAATAGAGATACTATTACACCATTTGGGATTGTTAGCGATGTTGAAGTCTTGTGTGGGAAGGTTAAATACCCTGCTGATTTTCTTGTTCTTGGTTCCCCACAAGATAGCTTTTGTCCCATTATATTTGGTAGACCCTTCTTGAATACTGTTAATGCTAGGATTGATTGGAAAAAGGATGTTGTTACAATTGGCTTAGGGGATATGGAACATGAGTTTAATTTTGCTAAGTTCCGTAGACAACCTCATGATAAAGAATTGCCTAGTAAGGATGAAATTATTGGTCTTGCTTCTATTGCCGTACCTCCTACTGATCCGTTAGAACAATATTTGCTATGCCATGAAAATGATATGTTTATGAATGAAAGAAGGGAAATAGATGAAGTGTTCCTTCAACAGGGTCCTATTCCGAAACACAACTTGCCTTTTGAAATCCTAGGGGATCCCCCTCAACCCAAGGGTGATCCCGTGTTTGAGCTCAAACCTTTACCTGATAATCTTAAATATGCTTATCTTGATGAAAAGAAGATATATCCTATTATTATTAGTGCTAACCTTTCAGAGCAGGAAGAGGAAAGATTATTGAAAACTCTGAAGAAGCACCGTGCTGCTATTGGATATACTCTGGATGATCTTAAGGGCATTAGTCCCACTCTATGCCAACACAAAATTAAATTGGACGAAGGCTCCAAACCAGTTAGAGATCATCAACGATGGTTGAATCCTAAGATGAAAGAAGTGGTAAGAAAGGAAAAACTAAAGCTCCTTGAGGCAGGTATAATTTATCCCATTGCTGATAGTGATTGGGTAAGTCCTGTACATTGTGTCCCTAAGAAGGGAGGTATTGTCGTTCCTAATGATAAAGATGAATTGATCCTGCAAAGAATTATTATAGGTTATAGGATGGTAATTGATTTCCGTAAATTAAATAAAGCTACTAAGAAAGATCATTGCCCTTTACCTTTTATTGATCAAATGCTAGAAAGACTATCCAAACACACACATTTCTTCTTTCTAGATGATTATTATGGTTTCTCTCAAATACCTGTGTCAGCGGAGGATCAATCAAAGACTACTTTTACTTGCCCTTTCTGTACTTTTGCTTATAGACGTATGCCTTTTGGTTTATGTAATGCACCTGCTACCTTTCAAAGATGCATGATGGCTATATTCTCTGACTTTTGTGAAAAGATTTGTGAGGTATTCATGGATGACTTCTCCGTTTATGGATCCTCTTTTGATGATTGCTTGAGCAACCTTGATCAAGTTTTGCAGAGATGTGAAGACACTAGTCTCGTCTTGAATTGGGAAAAGTGCCACTTTATGGTTAATGAAGGCATTGTCTTGGGGCATACAATTTCTGAAAGAGGTATTGAAGTTGATAAAGCTAAAGTTGATGCTATTGAAAAGATGCCTTTCCCAAGGACATTAAAGGTATAAGAAGTTTCCTTGGTCATGCCAGTTTTTATAGGAGGTTCATTAAGGACTTTTCTAAAATCTCTAGGCCTTTGACTAATTTATTGCAAAAAGATATTCCTTTTGTCTTTGATGATGATTGTGTAGAAGCATTTGAAATACTTAAGAAAGCTTTGATCACTGCACCTATTGTCCAGCCACCTAATTGGAATTTACCCTTTGAAATTATGTGTGATGCTAGTGATTATGCTATAGGTGTTGTTCTAGGGCAAAGAGTTGATAAGAAATTAAATGTTATCCAGTATGCTAGTAAAACTCTTGATACTACCCGGAGAAATTATGCTACTACTAAAAAAGAATTCTTAGCAGTTGTATTTTCATGTGATAAGTTCAGACCTTATATTGTTGATTCTAAAGTTACTATTCACACTGATCATGCTGCTATTAAATATCTTATGGAAAAGAAAGATGCTAAACCTAGACTTATTAGATGGGTTCTCTTGCTTCAAGAATTTGATTTGCATATTATTGATAGAAAGGGAGCTGAGAACCCCATTGTAGACAACTTGTCTAGGTTAGAGAATGTTCTTGATGACCCACTACCTATTGATGATAGCTTTCCTGATGAACAATTAGCAGTCATTAATGCTTCTCGTACTGCTCCATGGTATGCTGATTATGCTAATTACATTGTTGCTAAATTTATACCACCTAGTTTCACATACCAGCAAAAGAAAAAGTTCTTTTATGATTTAAGACATTACTTCTGGGATGACCCACACCTTTATAAAGAAGGAGTAGATGGTGTTATTAGATGTTGTGTACCTGAGCATGAACATGAATAGATCCTACGCAAGTGTCACTCCGAACCATATGAAGGACACCATGTTGGAGATAGAATTGCACATAAGGTATTGCAATCTGGTTTTTGTTGGCCTACTCTCTTCAAAGATGCATGTAAGTTTGTCTTGTCTTGTGATGAATGTCAAAGAATAGGTAATATTAGTAGACGTCATTAAATGCCTATGAATTATTCTCTTGTTATTGAACCATTTGATGTTTGGGGCTTTCATTATATGGGACCTTTTCCTGCCTCTAATGGATACACACATATTTTAGTTGTTGTTGATTACGTTACTAAGTGGTTAGAAGCTATTCCAACTAGTAGTGCTGATCATAACACCTCTATTAAGATCCTTAAAGAAGTTATTTTTCTGAGGTTTGGAGTCCCTAGATATCTCATGACTGATGGTGGTTCACATTTTATTCATGGTGCTTTTCGTAAAATGCTTGCTAAGTATGATGTTAATCATAGAATTGCATCTCCATATCACCCACAGTCTAGTGGACAAGTAGAATTGAGTAATAGAGAGCTCAAATTAATTTTGCAAAAGACTGTTAATAGATCTAGAAAGAATTGGTCCAAGAAACTTGATGATGCATTATGGTCCTGTAGAATTGCATATAAAAATCCTATGGGTATGTCTCCGTATAAGATGGTTTACGGAAAAGCATGTCACTTACCTCTCGAACTTGAACATCAGGCATATTGGGCTATTAAAGAGCTCAATTATGACTTCAAACTTGCCGGTGAGAAGAGGTTATTTGATATTAGCTCACTTCATGAATGGAGAACCCAAGCCTATGAGAATGCCAAGTTGTTCAAAGAAAAATTTAAAAGATGGCATGACAAAATGATACAAAAGCGTGAGTTTAACGTAGGTGATTATGTGTTGCTATTCAACTCTCGTTCAAGATTTTTAGTAGGAAAACTTCTCTCTAAATGGGAAGGTCCTTAGGTTATCGAGGAGGTCTGATATGTCTCCAACGTATCTATAATTTATAAAGCCTTCATGCTATTATCCTATGTATTTTGAATGATTACGGGCTTTATTATACACTTTTATATTACTTTTGGGACTAACCTATTAACCGGAGGCCCAGCCCATATTGCTATTTTATTGCCTGTTTCAGTATTTCGAAGAAAAGGAATATCAAACGGAGTACAGACGGAATGAAACCTTCGGGAGCGTGATTTTTGGAAAGAATATGATCCGGGAGACTTGGAGTTCAAGCCAGGGAAGGTTCGAGGAAGCCAGGAGATAGGAGGGCGCGCCCACCCCCCTGGGCGCGCCCCCTTGTCTCCTGGGCCACTCGAGGCTCCCCCGACCGACTTCTTTCACCTATATAAGTCCACATACCCTAAAAACATCAAAGACGAAGAAAGATCGGGAGTTCCGCCGCTGCAAGCCTCTGTAGCCACCAAAAACCTCTCGGGAGCCCGTTCCGGCACCCTGCCGGAGGGGGAATCCATCACCGGTGGCCATCTTCATCATCCCGGCGCTCTCCATGATGAGGAGGGGGTAGTTCACCCTCGGGGCTGAGGGTATGTACCAGTATCTATGTGTTTGATCTCTCTCTCTCTCGTGTTCTCTCTATGGCACGATCTTGATGTATCGCGAGCTTTGCTATTATAGTTGGATCTTATGATGTTTCTCCCCCTCTACTCTCTTGTGATGAATTGAGTTTTCCTCCTGAAGTTATCTTATTGGATTGAGTCTTTAATGATTTGAGAACACTTTATGTATGTCTTGTTGTGCTTATCTGTGGTGACAATGGGATATCATGTGCCACTTGATGTATGTTTTGGTAATCAACTTGCGGGTTCCGCCCATGAACCTATGCATAGGGGTTGGCACATGTTTTTGTCTTGACTCTCCGGTAGAAACATTGGGGCACTCTTTGAAGTACTTTGTGTTGGTTGAATAGATGAATCTGATATTGTGTGATGCATATCGTATAATCATGCCCACGGATACTTGAGGTGACAATGGAGTATCTAGGTGACATTAGGGTTTTGGTTGATTTGTGTCTTAAGGTGTTATTCTAGTATGAACTCTATGATAGATTGAACGGAAAGAATAGCTTCATGTTATTTTACTATGGACACTTGAATAGATAGAACAGAAAGGATAACTTTGAGGTGGTTTCGTACCCTACCATAATCTCTTTGTTCGTTCTCCGCTATTAGTGGCTTTGGAGTGACTCTTTGTTGCATGTTGAGGGATAGTTATATCATCCAGTTATGTTATTATTGTTGAGAGAACTTGCACTAGTGAAAGTATGAACCTTAGGCCTTGTTTCCTACCATTGCAATACCGTTTACGCTCACTTTTATCATTAGTTACCTTGTTGTTTTTATATTTTCAGATTACAAAAACCTATATATACCATCCATATTGCACTTGTATCACCATCTCTTCGCCGAACTAGTGCACCTATACAATTTACCATTGTATTGGGTGTGTTGGGAATACAAGAGACTCTTTGTTATTTGGTTGCGGGGTTGTTTGAGAGAGACCATCTTCATCCTACGCCTCCTATGGATTGATAAACCTTAGGTCATCCACTTGAGGGAAATTTGTTACTGTCCTACAAACCTCTGCACTTGGAGGCCCAACAACGTCTACAAGAAGAAGGTTGTGTAGTAGACATCAAGGTCTATCATTCCGGTGCCATAAAAATCAACAACTTCGAAGGCACAAATCTAGAGGTGGTGAACGGTCAAAGAATCAAACATTATATCTCAGGTAATCCTATAAATGTTGAAACTAATATTATTGAAACCGTAACCCCGAGGAATACATAAGGGACACTTTCCAGAACATTTTAGACTCCGAAAAGGAATAGGTATATGGTACGGTAAGTAAACCGACTCCAAAACAATTCTAATGGCAATTTTTCTCCATTTTGGAATATTTAAGAATTTAGGGAAGCAAGAAGTAATCCGGGAAGGACACGAGGCCTCCACGAGGGTGGAGGGCGCGCCCACCCTTACTGGGCGTGCCCCCTGTCTTGTGGGCACCTCGTGTGCCTCCCAGACTCCGTTTTCTTGCACAATACTTCTCTTGGTCGGTAAAAATTCATTATATAATCTGCCAAAGGTTTTGACCACTGTATCACGCAAAAATCTTATGTTTTCATTTCGAGCTGTTTTTTTGACAGATCTAGAGCATCATGACAGCACCCTCCTCCAACAATGGAGACAAGGATGCTTGTCTATTGAAGATAGAGCTGAAAAGAGAACAAGCGAAGGAGATCAACAAGGATGAAGGGATCAAGAAGGCCATGGAGGATAAAGCTCCGACGGCGGAACAAGAAAACATCCCTCAACCTCTACCTAACCTCTTTACCCCAACTGAGATTGAAGCTTTCAAGATGATTGAACTAGCTCGCATACAAAACAAGTATCTCACACAGGAAAATATTTTGTTGAAGGATCATATCGTCGCACTCAAGGGCATTATCCGCAAGTTAGAGGAGCTTTTACGCTCAATGTGCGATTATCCACCATCATCATCACCACCTTCATCACCTCCGAGGACATAATCACATGGGTATGGGCACTCCCCTTGGCAACTGCCAAGCTTGGGGGAGGTGCCCCAGTATCGTATCACCATCACACTCCTATCTTTACCGTTTTTCTTAGTTCGATCCTTTTAGTAATATCTTGATCTAGTAGAATGAAGTTTTGGTATGAATTAGTTTCGAGTTTTGCTTTGTGATCCTTCTATGTAATCGAGTCTGTGAGCTATATAATAAAGATTAGTGTTGAGTCAAGGGCTTTGCTATCTTGCTATGATCTTGAGAAAATAGGAAGAATGAAAAGAATAAAAGAGTTCATATTGATCTTATGGATAGTAATGACTTCACATATAAAGAGTATGAGACTTAAAAGTTGTTGGAAGTTGACAAACATAGTTTTGGTCATCGTTGCAATTAATAGGAAGTAATAAAGAAAGAGAGGTTCTCACATATAAATATACTATCTTGGGCATCTTTTATATTTGTGAGCACTCATTAAAGTATGACATGCTAAAGAGTTGATGTTGGACAAGGAAGACAACGTAATGGTTTATGTTTTCTCACATCTCAGTTAAAGTATATTGTCGTGGATCATTCAAACATGTTGAGCTTGCCTTTCCCCCTCATGCTAGCCAAATTCCTTGCACCAAGTAGAGATACTACTTGTGCTTCCAAATATCCTTAAACCCAGTTTTGCCATGAGAGTCCAGCATACCAACCTATGGATTGAGTAAGATCCTTCAAGTAAGTTGTCATGTTGCAAGCAATAAAAATTTCTCTCTAAATATGTATGACTTATTAGTGCAGAGAAAATAAGCTTTATACGATCGAGTGATATGGAAGTAATAAAAGCGACGGACTGCATATAAAGGTTCATATCACAAGTGGCAATATAAAGTGACGTTCTTTTGCATTAAGATTTTGTGCATCCACCCTAAAAGCACATGACAACCTCTGCTTCCCTCTACGAAGGGCCTATCTTTTACTTTATGTCTTTTACTTTATGCAAGAGTCAAGGTGATCCTCACCTTTCCCTTTTTCATTTTATCCTTTGGCAAGCACCTCGTGTTGGAAAGATCCTGGTATATATATATATATATATATATATATATATATATATATATATATATATATATATATATATATATATATATATATCCAATCGGATGTAAGTTAGCATGAACTATTATTGTTGACATCACCCAAAGGTGAATACGTTGGGAGGAGAAATTATAAGCACCCATCTTTCTCAGTGTCCGACTAAAACTCCATAACCATAAGTATTGTGTGAGTGTTAGCAATTGTAAGAAGACTATGTGATAGTTGAATATGTGGACTTGCTGAAAGGCTCTATTCTTGACTCTTTCTGATGTTATGATCAATTGCAATTGCTTCAATGACTGAGATTATAGTTTGCTAGTTCTCATTGAAGTTTCTGAACCATACTTGACATTGTGAATAGATTGTTACTTGAGCATAAGAAATCATATGACAAAATCTATATATGTTGTTGTTATAAGAATGATCATGATGCCCTCATGTCCGTATTTTATTTTTATCGACACCTCTATCTCTAAACATGTGGACATATTTTTTGATATCGGCTTTCGCTTGAGGAGAAGCGAGGTCTAAGCTTGAGGGAGTTGATACGTCCATTTTGCATCATGCTTTTATATCGATATTTATTGCATTATGGGTTGTTATTACACGTTATGTCATAATACTTATGGCTATTCTCTCTTATTATACAAGGTTTATCATGAAGAGGGAGAATGTCGGCAGCTGGTATTCTGGCTGGAAAAGGAGCAAATATTGGAAACCTATTCTGCACAGCTCCAAAAGTCCTGAAACTCCACGAAAGTCATTTTTAGAATTAATAAGAATTATTGAGCAAAGAAAGTACTAGAGAGGGCCCACACCCAGGCCACGAGGGTGGGGGGCGCCCCCCCCCTACTGGGCGCGCCCCCTGTCTCGTCGGCCCCTTGGTGGCCCTCTGGTGCCCATCTTATGCTATATGAAGGCTTTTACCCTGGAAAAAATCATAAGCAAGCTTACGGGACAGAACTCCACCGCCACGAGGCGGAACCTTGGCGGAACCAATCTAGGGCTCCGGCGGAGCTGTTCTGCTGGGGAAACTTCCCTCCGGGAGGGGGAAATCATCACCATCATCATCACCAACGATCCTCTCATCGGGAGGGGGTCAATCTCCATCAACATCTTCACCAGCACCATCTCCTCTCAAAACCCTACTTCATCTCTTGTATCCAATCTTGTATCAAAGCCACAAATTGGTACCTGTGGGTTGCTAGTAGTGTTGATTACTCCTTGTAATTGATGCTAATTGGTTTACTTGGTGGAAGATCATATGTTCAGATCCTTAATGCATATTAATACTCCTCTGATCATGAACATGAATATGCTTTGTGAGTAGTTACGTTTGTTCCTTAGGACATGGGTGAAGTCTTGCTATTAGTAATCATGTGAATTTGGTATTCGTTCGATATTTTGATGAGATGTATGTTGTCTCTCCTCTAGTGGTGTTATGTGAACATCGACTACATGACACTTCACCATTATTTGGGCCTAGAGGAAGGCATTGGGAAGTAATAAGTATATGATGTGTTTCTAGAGTGACAGAAGCTTAAACCCTAGTTTATGCATTGCTTTGTAAGGTGCTATGGCTAGGTTTACCTTAATACTTCTTTTGTAGTTGCGGATGCTTGCAATAGGGGTTAATCATAAGTGGGATGCTTGTCCAAGAAAGGGCAGTACCCAAGCACCGGTCCACCCACATATCAAATTATCAAAGTAATGAACACGAATCATATGAGTGTGATGAAACTAGCTTGACAATAATTCCCATGTGTCCTCGGGAGCGCTTTTATCATTATAAGAAATTGTCCAGGCTTGTCCTTTCCTACAAAAAGGATTGGGCCACCTTGCTGCACTTTATTTAGTTTCATTGCTTGTTACCCGTTGCAAATTATCTTATCACAAAACTATCTGTTACCTACAATTTCAGTGCTTGCAGAGAATACTGAAAACCGCTTATCATTTCCTTCTGCTCCTCGTTGGGTTCGACACTCTTAATTATCTAAAGGACCGCGATAGATCCCCTATACTTGTGGGTCATCAACATATTTCTAGAGGAGTTGCCATGCATGCCACCGGATAGAGACACTGAGTTTTTGATTGAACTTTTGCCAGGCACCGGGCCAATATCAAAGAGACCGTATCGGATGCCCGCACAGGATTTTGAGGAAATTAAGAAGCAGATTAAGGAGTTACTCGATAAAGGTTATATTCGCCCAAATTCGTCACCTTGGGGATCCCCAGTACTAGGATGGATCATTAAGGATGGTTGTTGATTACGTGCGCTGAACAAAGTGACGATCAAGAACAAGTACCCATTGTCGATGATCAATGATTTGTTTGACCAATTGCAAGGAGCTAAAGGATTTTCCAAGATCAATCTGCAATCAGGATACCACCAACTGAAGATTTGAGAGCAGGATATACCTAAGAGAGCTTTTACCACAAGGTACGGGTTATATGAGTATACCATTATGTCATTTGGTCTGACTAACGCGCCTGCCTATTTCATGAACATGATGAACAAGGTGTTTATGGAGTTTTTGGATAAGTTCGTCGTTGTGTTCATTGATGATATATTGGTTTATTCAAAGAATGAAGAGGAGCATAAGGAGCATTTGCGTTTGGTTCTTGAGAAGCTCAGGGAACATCAGTTATATGCCAAGTTCAGCAAGTGTGAGTTTTGGTTGAAGGAAGTTTGATTCCTCGGACACGTTATATCCGGAGAAGGAATAGCAGTAGACCCCACCAAGGTGATCACTGTGACTAAATGGGTAGCACCCACGTCGGTCGGAGAGATCCGGAGTTTTCTTGGACTCGCAGGATATTACAGGAGGTTCATTGAGAATTTCTCCAAGATTGAAAATCCCATGACAGAGTTGTTGAAGAAGGACACCAAGTTCAAATGGACTGAGGAATGTGAGGCCAGTTTTGAGGAGTTGAAGAAGCGTTTGGTTACAGCCCCAGTGTTGATTCTTCCAGATCAACGCAAGGATTATCAAGTGTATTGCAACGCTTCTCGTCGAGGACTTGGAGCAGTGCTTATGCAGGAGGGAAGAGTTGTTTCATATGCCTCACAACATCTTAAACCTCATGAGCAAAATTATGCTACACACGATATGGAGTTTGCAGCCGTAGTGCATGCGTTCAAGACATGGAGACATTTTCTCATCGGAAACCACTGTGAGGTGTACATGGATCACAAGAGTTTGAAGTATATCTTCACGCAGAAGGAGTTCAATCTCAGGCAAAGATGGTTGGAGCTCATAAAGGATTATGATATGAAGTTGCACTATCATCCTAGAAAGGCTAACGTAGTAGCCGATGCATTGAGTCGCAACAGTCATGTCAATACACTGATGACCGGAGGATTACCCAAGGAGTTAGCAAAGGATCTTCGCGAGCTATGTTTGGAAATAGTTCTGAGAGGTTATGTAGCAGCGTTGGAAATTCAGTCTACTTTGATGGATAAGATCAGAGAAGCTCAGAATACTGACAAAGAGATTGCCGAGATAAAGGAAAGGATGACCAAAGGAAAGTCTAAAGGATTTCGTGAGGATGAGAACAATACTTTATGGTTTGAGGATCGCGTATATGTGCCTAATGACCCCAAGATCAGGAAGTTGATTCTGCAGGAGGCCCATGATTCGCCGTATTCGATTCACCCAGGAAATACCAAGATGTATCTAGATTTGAAGGAAAGTTTTTGGTGGACCGGAATGAAGAAGGATATTGCTGAGTATGTAACGGTATGTGATATATGTCAGAGAGTGAAGGCAGAGCATCAGAAGCCAGTAGGTTTGCTACAACCATTGTCAATACCAGAATGGAAGTGGAATAAGCTAGACATGGATTTTATAACGGGATTGCCCAGGACTCGTGCAGGCTATGACTCGATATGGGTTGTAGTAGATTGGTTGATGAAGGTAGCTCATTTCATCCTAGTGAAGACCACTTACACTAGTGCTAAGTTGGCAAAGATATATATGACCAGGATCATATGTCTGCATGGAGTTCCAAGGACCATTGTATCATATAGAGGAACCCAGTTTACCTCGAAGTTTTGGAATCAGTTGCATGAGACTTTGGGTACTAGGCTAGAGTTCAATACAGCCTTTCATCCACAGACGGATGGACAGACCGAGAGAGTCAATCAGATTCTGGAGGACATGTTGAGAGCTTGTGCGCTAGATTATGGATCTAGTTGGGACGACAATTTGCCGTATGCAGAGTTCTCTTACAATAATAGTTATCAAGCCAGTTTGAAGATGTCCCCTTTCGAAGCCTTGTACGGAAGGAGGTGCAGGATACCGTTGCTATGGGATGAAGTTGGAGACCGTCAATTGTTTGGACCAGATTTGATTAAGGAGTATGAAGAGAAGGTTAAGTTCATTCGCGACAGACTCCAGGTAGACCAGTCCAGGCAGAAGAGCTATGTGGATTCTAAATGCAAAGAGACAGTTTATGAATTTGGAGACAGAGTATATCTTCGTGTGTCCCCACTTCGAGGAGTTAAGCGTTTTGGAGTTAAGGGAAAGTTAGCACCATGTTTTGTGGGACCATACAAAGTTTTGGAACGTATGGGAGAAGTTGCTTACAAGCTGGAATTGCCAGAAGGATTGTAGGAGTTCACGATGTGTTCCACGTTTCCCAGTTAAAGAAGTGCCACACAGAGATGTCCGATATTCCTCTAAGAGATACAGTGCCACTGGAAGCGATTCGGCTAGATAGTGATTTGACCTATGAGGAGAAACCAGTGAAGATTCTTGAGTTTGCCAGCCGAGTCACACGCAGTAAGGTTATCAAGTTTTGCAAAGTTCAGTGGGGCCACCACACCGAGGATGAAGCCACCTGGGAACGAGAGGAAGACCTACGGAAGGACCACCCGCACCTATTTTTTAGCCAATCCGAATCTCGAGGGCGAGATTCATCTTAAGGGGGGTAGGTTTATAACATCCCAAATTTTCAATTTGGAATGTTATACATAGGTCATCATTGCATATTATATTTTATTGCATTTTTGGTTGATCCTAGAAATTCTAAGCAACTCAAGGATCCACGAAGAGAGTTGGGAATTTCGTTATTTTCATATTTGAGTTTTCTCAAATTTCGTAAAGAGGATCATTTGGTTTTAATCTTTTTTCTCTTCGAATATTTCTAGTATGAAAATAAAAGAGAGGGGATAAAATGACTTCTCCAAATAAAAGAAATATTGGAGGGAAAATATTAAAATCAAACGAGAATTTTATTTGGACTTTTACTGCTATTTTATTTGAATTAGGAAAAAAATTATTTTTCAAAATTGCATTAGTAGCCCAATGTTCACTTTGTCCGCAATATTATTAGAGGACCGTGAAAATCTATTTCAGGATTTTTGGACTCCGTTAAGTATTTCTTTCGTTAGTTTCTCCGCGTCAGTTTTTTTTTAAAATGTGCACCAACCTAACATGTCGTGTACGACCCGGACACCTCGCCCGGTCGGCCTTATAAGGCCCGACCGCAACCCCGCAGCCACCCGCCAGCCCCGCCCCCGCAAACACTAGCCACCAGCCGCCGCCGCCGACCGCCCCGCCGCCACCGGATCCGCCGCCGACCCCGCTGCCGAAGTAGCCCCGCTGCCGCCGACCCCGCCGCCGAGGTAGCCGCCGCCGCCGTCCAGTTTTTATCAAAAAACCGACTGTTTTTTTAGACAACCCTAGATCTAATTTTTTTTAGATCGGTTCGGTTTTTTCGGTTTAGTGAAATAGCGGACGCTCGTCCGTATGTTCATCTTAACAAACATTGTTCGTCAGTTAGCACAGACAGCGAACGTCCATTCGTTAGCCTGTTCATCTCTTTTTATTTTCCAGGGTTTTTCCGCGATTATTTTCGATCGCGATTTATGCCCTGATCTTCGTTTTAGTTTATCTTTTCGCTCGTTTATCCAAATCAGGTGAAACAAACGCCTAGATCTTCGTCTCAAAGCCCTCTTTCTATTTAACCAACTTGAAAAGTTTGGTACTGTAAAATTTGACTTAAGTCCAGATTAGTAAACAAAAGTTGTTTCTTTCGTAGTTTGAGTTTCGTTGCTCCGTTTGATTTGATTCTTTTTGCAAACCGGAGTTCTTTAGTTGAACTTTCTGGTTAGATCTTCTTATTTGAGTTTTACCCGTGTTTAGATATTATTATTTGAGTTTTACCCGTGCTTCTAGTTGAGTGCTTATGTATGTTATTGTTTGTTTGCGATAGAATTCCCGGAGTGCGAACCGTGCTACTACGAGTCTCTAGGTTTTGCGGATCATCGGCAAGGCAAGTAACACTTTGATCATACCTCTTTATTACCCAGATTTTATGCATTAGTTACAACCCTCAAACATTGCATGGTTAGGATCTGAATAACATGTGGTTTGGGAAGTAGTTGATGAGGTAGAACCTATTGCCCTTTATTTATCAAACCTTTGGGAGTTACTTCTACGCTATGCTCAGGATTGCTATGCTATGCTCGTAGACGTGGATTGGGTGAGTGTATCCATGACAAATGTGAGTATTGTTAATTAATGGTTAACTTAATGTGGCTACTTAAATACACATCTGGGTGGATTGGTTGAGGCACCCTGGAGTACCCAGTGGTTGTCAGGGCACCTGGAGAATCCAGTGTTGTCCTAGGATATCCCGGAATACCCGTGTGATCATCCTACGGTTCGCCACCCAGGCTCAAAGGGATCATAAGATTATTCATGCTAGAAACTTCAGTGTGCAGCCACAAGCCAATATGGGCTCTGGCATAGTTGAGTATGTTGTGTGACCTCTTTCAATGGTAGACTAGCAGATGTAGGGGATGTAGGTGGTACTGTCTACCCAGAGTACAGAGTTAATGCTTCTGAAAGACTGTGTCTCGGTCATCCGTTTCTCAAACATCATGTAGTGCGAGAAATCCAACGAAGGATATCGAGTATTGTGGGGAAAAGTGCGCAAACCTCTGCAGAGTGTATAAACTAATCGTGGTTAGCCGTGTCCCCGGTTATGGACATCTTGAGTATCCGGTTCTTGGATTATCATGTTGATCTCATCACTCTAAAGTAATTCGATTGGGTTAATTGATGTTGCTGAATTGGGATTGAGTTGGAGGAACCTTCTCAATGTTTAAGAACCACCATGATAGTTAAACCAAATTTAGTCCTTTGTAGTAGGGAAAAATTGGCTTTATGCAAAATTGTAACCATAGAGCTTTCCACCAGCCATATATGCATGTAGTGATAGCATTCATTCTGATCATTACTCTAGGTGTTACATTGCCAGCATATTCCATGTGCTGACCCGTTTCGGGCTGCAACATTTCATGTTGCAGACTTTTCAGACGACAAGTAAGGTGCCATAGGACGTTGTCGTTCGCTCAGCTATGTCGTTGGACTTGATGGACTCACTTTATCTTCCAAGCCTTCCGATGTTATCTTATTTAGATGGCCTTAAGCCATATTATTGTAATAAGTTCTCTTTTGAGACATTCGATGTAATAAGTGTGTGATTGGAACTCTGTTATAAATCCTCAAGTACTGTGTGTGTCAGCATTATCGATCCAGGGATGAAACTGATGCACAGAGACTAGACTGTTTGAGGTCTGGTCGCTACCTGACATAGTGGTTAAGTAACGCAAAGGTTCCGACCTGCTGACTGACCTCGCTGAAATGTTTGCCAACTTAAGAAGATATGCTATCAATCTCAATTCATCAGAGTGCACATTGGGAGTCCCCCAGCAGAAAGTTACTCGGTTTTCTCGTTTCCGAATGAGGGATCGACGCGAATCAAGAGAAGATTGGCACAATCCTCTGAATGAAGCGCCTAGTGCGTGTGCACGATGTTCAGAAGCTTACTGGTTGTTTGGTTGCATCGAGTTGATTCATCTCACGCCTCGGTGAAAAGGCACTACCTTTTTACCGATTGATGAAGAAGTCTGACAAGTTCGAGTCGAATGATGAAGCTGAAGCAGCGTTTGAAGAGCTCAAAGCCCTGCTTTTCACCCAGCCGGTGCTTGCTACTCTAGTCAGCAAGGAGCCTTTACTGCTTTACATCGTAGCCACGGGACTGGTTGTTAGCACAGTGCTCACGGTCGAGCAGGAAGAAGAAGGCAAAGCCTTCAAAGTTCAGCGCCATGTGTATTACATTTCAGAAGTCTTGACCCCGTCCAAGCAGAGATACCCTCATTATCAGAAGCTTGTTTATGGGATTTACCTGACCATGAAGAAAGTTGCACACTATTTCTATGACCATTAGTTTCAGTCATCAGCGACACTCCATTGTCAGAAATTCCAAATAACAGAGATGCACCTGGTCGAGTGGCAAAATGGGCGATTGAACTCCTTCCTTTAGATATCAAGTTTGAGGCAAAGAAGGCCATCAAGTCTCAAGCAATTGCAGATTTCCTCGCAGAGTGGATAGAACAACAGCAGCCGACCCAGATTTAGTCGGAACATTGGACCATGTTCTTTGATGGATCCAAGATGGTGAATGGCTCTGGTGCAGGAGTGGTTTTAGTGTTCCCACAGGAGACAAGCTTAGTCATGTCCTCCAGATCCACTTTGATTGTTCAAACAATGAAGCTGAGTATGAGGCACTATTGTATGGGTTGCGTATGGCCATTTCACTCGGCGTCCGGCGCTTGATGATCTACGGCGACTCGGACTTAGTGTTAACCAAGTAATGAAGGAATGGGATGTCAGGAGTCCAGCAATGACCGGTTATTGCAATGCAGTGAGAAAGCTAGAGAAGAAGTTTGAAGGGTTAGAGATCCACCACATACCACGAATCAAGAATCAAGCTGCTGATGATTTGGCGAAGATAGGTTTCACTCGGAAGCCTATCCCCAGCAACGTGTTCTTGGAGCATCTCCACACCCCATCAGTACAAGAATATCCCTTCAAGTAAGAGCCCCCGCAACCAATAAGTTCAACCAACCCGACTGGGATTGAGGTTCCAGCTGTGGTCGACTTGATCATGGAGGTCTTGGTGATCAGGCTAGATTGGACGGTGTCGTGGTACTAAGACTGATAGTATAAAGGGGGGTAGGTATGGAGAGGCAAGATCTTAGCTATGATGAAGGTGTACACACGAGGTTTACGAGTTCAGGCCCTTCTCGGTGGAAGTAACAGCCCTACGTCTCGGCGCCCGGAGGCGGTCGATTGATTTATATGTGTGATGATTACAGAGGGTGCCAACCCTTGTCCCAGAGGAGGGGGTGGCTTATATAGAGTGCGCCAGGACCCCAGCCATCCTCCATTACAAGGGGCTTAATGTACATAAAGTAGGGGCGTTACTGGTAACGCCAGTCTTAAATACTCTTAATGCTCATGAAGACTAAGGAGTGAATGCCCGGCCGTTGCGTGCCCTTCTGACTCCTGGTCTTCGATATAGTCGAGTGACCCCCCATATGGTCGAGTGACGGTGGGGGATGATGGTCGAGTGATTTGGTCGTTGAGTGGATTACTGGTCTTTTTATCTTCTGGGGTAGTGACCTTGGGTAGGACCTATAGGTCAGGCCTATGACCCTACCCCACGTCTGTATCCTCGTCAGTAGCCTCGGAATGGATTAAGGTGCGAGTGCAAAGTAGGCTGAAGTTGAACCTGCTCCGAGCTTCGGGCCTTCGAGAGTGCTTCCTGCAAGTCTGAACGTCTGCGTCGGTATTTCGGTGTCGACTCAGTCACCTTGATCCATTCAGTGGACTGTCGAATGAACTCTTCATCTCATGCATCAAGTGTTGTGTTGGAGCGCAGGATCTTGGGCGCGGTTGTCTGCAGTATATCCAAGATTTCGCGGGGTACGAAATTTCAGGGAAGCGCGCCGGACGGGGAGTGCTAAAGCGGGCGCAGCGGATAAACAGTGATTCCTCGATTCCCACACCGCCTTTTTCACCATGTACTCTGCGAGCGACTGTTGCGGGATTTGATGGGATCGCCTGGTCCCACGCGTCAGTCACTCAGAAACAAACCCTTATAAGGTGACGGGACCGAGGCGCCTGTAATGTGCATCCATTTTCTTCCTTCTCCTTTCTCCGCTTCTCCGTCGCGCCCTACTCTTCCGTTCCGACGCCGCTGCCCTGTCGCCATGGTGAAGGACAAGATGGCGGCGCTAGAATGCGCAAAGAAGACGAAGGAGGTGGCGAAGGGCAAGAAGCAGCAACGCGGGTTGTCGTCGCGTGCGGGGCTGCCGCCGGGCTGGATCCAGGGCGATTGGATCCGGTCTTCAATTCGGCAGGTGGACCTGGACGAGCTGGCGGAGTTTGGGCTAATCGCCAAGGGAGCCGCAAGGCTGCCGGAGGGGGAGATGAGTCCCCAGCCTCGACCGGGTAAGTGCGTCCTGCTCGCCACCCACATCGACCGCGGTTTTTCACTTCCTCCGCATCCTTTCTTCCGGGGGTTCCTGAACTTTTTCGGTGCTCAACACCACCATTTCTCCCCCAACACCATCACGTATTTAGCTGCTTTTGTGTATGTGCGAGAACTTCTTGGGGTGTCAACCGCACTGGGTCTTTTCAAACACATCTTCACCATTCGTTCCCAGTCGGTAAAAAAGGCGAAGTCGAGTGAATTGAAAACCCATGTCATCCAGATGTGTGGGGGTTTCGGTATCCAAAAGAGGAATAGGAGTGCCTTTCCTACCATGACTCTCCCTAACTCCGTTAGAGGCTGGTAGTCGACCTGGTTCTATTGCCAGGACGTCGCGGCTCCAGGACAGTCGACTGGTCTTCCCCACTTCTCGTTTGACCGTGTTCAGACCCCTGCTCCACTAAAAGTGACTGCTGACGAGACCATGGAGACGAGGATGTTGGTGGATAGGGTGGTCCAGCTCATCAATGATGGCGTTACGGGTCTGGATCTGCTGGAGGTGTTCCTCAGTCGACACATCCAGCCTCTCTAGGCCCGCGATCACCCAATGTGGCTGTATTCCGGACCGGACGACACCGCTTGGGTCCATCCAGAAGAAGTGCCGTCTGAAACCATAGCCTTGTGGCTGAGGAGCATCACGGGCAACCAGGACAATCCCAGAGGATCCAGGTGAGTACTCCCCTTCGGCGACGGGAACCCGCCTGACAAGGTATACTTTTTGTTCCGACTGCTTTCTGCACACGCTCCGACTGTACTCAATGTCGACTGACTCTGACTCGACCGATTTGTTCTGCAGGTATTCACTGAGATGCATTCGATGCCCAATGGTGAGCAAGCTTTGGAGCAGGACCAGGAGGGAGGAGACAGTGCGGAGGAGAGTGGCGAGTGGGAGTCTCTAGGAGAAGAGGAGGAGGAGGAGAGCGAGGAGTCGGACGAGGAGGAAGAAGTCGACTCGCCGCCGCGCTCTGAACACCGATCCAAACAGCAGCATGACCCGTCTGGCGGGCGCAGAAAAAGCGTGGTCCTGAGTGCCCATACCCAGAAGCGCACTCGGACGTCGACCCCGGAGCCAACAGAGAAGGTGGCCAAGCAGCCTAAGGTTGCTCCTCCCAAAGCTCGGGAAACACTGCCACGGATTAAGATGGACGTCCCTATTGCTTCGGGGTGAGTGTTTCGCTTGTGTTTTCATAGGTCGACTGAATATTTACTTGTTCTGACCAACCAATTCTTGTGTCTTTCTAGTCCCACCTCTGCTACTACTGACATGGACATTGACAAGGCGCCAGGAGACGAAGAGGCCACCTCACGAGTCGGTAAGTCCGGTCGACTGAGCTTCATTAAGTTGAATAAACCGTCAATCGGCAGAATTTCTGACATTTCTCTCTTTCTGTAGTTCCGCAAGAAGTTGTTGTGCTTCCTGACGACGAAGAAGAAGCGCCTCTGCAGGAGAGGAAAAGGAGGAGTGGGAGCACTGGCAGGAGGAGGCTTGAGGTTCAGGTTCCTCAGTCGATGCCAGCGCTCGAGGCGGTGGTCGATCGTTTTGGAGAACCCGTTCGGGCCAGCGTCACGTTCGCCAGCCTACTGATGACTGATCATCCGGCGGAGTCGACTACACCGACTCCTGCAGCTCCAGTGCAACTCCACGCCTCTGATCCAGCGACTGCTTCGGCTGCTCTGCAGCCATCACTTTTTGCTGTGTATCAAACTCCAGATGACTCGCCGGGCGCCGCTAGGGAAGCTCTTCGTCAGGTGAACCTTGTCATGGAGCAGGTGAAAGTGATGCATGAGGCTAGTCAGGTAGCTTACAACGCCAGCACTGCTCTTCAGACCAATGTTCATATCAGCAATATTTTGACTGAACTTTTGAGTGTTGCCTTTGTATCTTTGTGTCTGATCACCTACTAGGGTGTTCCTTTGCCTAGAATTTTAGGGAAACTTCCACTCCGCTTCCCTTGAGCTGAGCCTCAGTAAACTGTTCGAACTAGTGGGGGCACGCCGAGTGCACCCACTGGGTGTAGTCCCCGAGACCACGGTCGACTGTTGGCGGTCGACTGAGGTCTAATGTTGTATCCTCACGTTGAGTAGGCCTTGCTGAGTATTGATCTGATTCAGTGGGGGCATGCTAAGTGCACCCACTGGGTGTAGTCCTCGAGACTACTGTTGAATATTTGATTCGGCAGTAGTCTTAGAGTAATTCTTCTCCGCACTGTCTCTTATTTCTGTCGAGTGACTTCCTGTCTTTCTGGTTGCACAGGTCTTGTGATCTTGGAGCTCGGCTCACCGAATTAAAGAAGAAGCACATCATCGTTGAACTGGACCTGGAACTCGCGAAGAAGAATCTCAAGACTGCTCAAGAAGAAACGGCCATCATGGGAGGTAAACACTCGACCGATTTGTCTGCTTTGTAGCTCCCACTTCGCATTGGTTTTCTCTTTCAGTCTCTTTGAACTGAGTGATTTCACACAAACAGATGTGCGTAGTGAAAATCGCCAACTTCAGTCTCGTCTGAAGAGTGTTGTTTCTTTATAGAGGATGAAGGAGGCTTTGGAGCAGAAGGATCTGGATCTGGCAGGCGCTCAGAAGGAAGCACGCGAGAAGACGAAGCTTGCGGACCAGAAGCTGGCTTCAGTCGGCAAATTAGAGGAGGAGAGCGCGAAGCTGAAGACTGCCATCTCTGACACCAATCGAGAAGTCGAGCAACTGAAGAAGGACAAGGAGAACCTGACCACCGAGGTCGGCGGCCTCAGGACCAAGACAGACAAGCTGGAGTCCTATCTTGAGCAACTCACCTCGAAGCTTGTTCTGAAGCTTGAAGGTATGATCATTCAACTGCAGTCACTTTGTCGCCGATTAAACTTTGTGGTTGCCATTGACTCATAGTTTTTTGCAATGGGACAGAACTATGTCAGGACTTCGAAGCCGAAACTGGGCGGGTTGAGACGGGTCTTGACCCCATCAACTGTCCCATGAAAGATGGCGTTTCTATGAATCTGCTGCGATTGGAGTCGCGCTTGGATGGTGCAGTCTCTTATCTGGCTCGACTGAAGGCGGCAATGGCTCGAGTGGACGCTGAACTCTGGCCTCAGGCAGAGCTGTCTCAAGATCTCGAGTCTCTGATGACTCGACTAAATCAGATTCCATCCCGAGTGCAAGAGTGGAAGAAATCTTCTGCTCGTTATGGTGCCGATGTCACCTTGTCGTTGGTCCAGGTGCACTGCAAGGAGGCTAAGAAAGACAAGCTGGCAGCTCTCAAGGTGGCGAACACTAAAAAGCACCCTTTCTAGGACTTCATGGACACCTTCCTCGAGGCAGCCACTCGTATTGCCGACAGCATTGACCTCGATAGCTTCTATGATCTAGCCAGTCCTTCTCCTGCCGAGTGATTGAAAAAACATTATGCTTCACCTTTATTTGCCTCGGAATGCCGAGTGATTTTGTAAGCATTAAAACTCCTTCGGGTCTGGTACCCGAGTACTTTTATGCCGTGGTTAGGAAACTCTGGATTCATCTTTGAATATGTCGGGTTTATCTTTGAGTGAAGTTTGTTCTTCACTTGGATCGGTTTCTCATCGTTTGATGCAGGTGCTGAAGAAGGGTCAGCAGTCGACCTATTGATGAGCCCTTGGCAGCATTCATCAGCTCATCAGTGAGGTACTCAGCAATGGTCTTGATGTTCCTGTCATCAGCGAGGGGCCAATCATTGGGTGCATACAATCTCGTCCTTCTTCTTGACGGTGCAGCCCCCGGGTGGGGTGGGTGGGTCATGGGAAACCCATAGCCTCACTCACCACTCGGTATGATTTTCCAAACTTAGGCGAGCACTGGGTTGCAGCTAAGCCCCCGAGTGGGAGGATCGCTCTCCACTCGGTAGGATTTTTCGAACTTAGGCGAGCACCGGGCTACAGCTAAGCCCCCGAGTGGGAGGGTCGCTCACCACTCGGTAGGATTTTTCAAACTTAGGCGAGCACTGGGTTGCAGCTAATCCCCCGAGTGGGAGGGTCGCTCACCACTCGATAGGATTTTTCTAACTTAGGAGAGCACTAAGCTGCAGCTAAGCCCCCGAGTGGGAGGATCGCTCACCACTCGGTAGGATATTTCAAACTTAGGCGAGCACTGGGCTGCAGCTAAGCCCCCGAGTGGGAGGGTCGCTCACCACTCGGTAGGATTTTTCTAACTTAGGCGAGCACTTACCTGCAGTTAAGCCCCCGAGTGGGAGGATCGCTCACTGCTACATCTTGAGCTAGCGTTGGTTTTCCCCGAAGAGGAGAGGGTGATGCAGCAAGTGTAGCGTAAGTATTTCCCTCAGTTTTTGAGAACCAAGGTATCAATCCAGTAGGAGGCTCCTCAAAAGTCCTACGCACCTACACAAACAAACTGAGAACTCGCAACCAATGCAATAAAGGGGTTGTCAATCCCTTCACGGCCACTTGCGAAAGTGAGATCTAATAGAGATAGTATGATAAGATAGATATATTTTTGGTATTTTATAATATAGATGCAAGAAAGTAAAGATGCAAGTGGAAGTAGATTGGAAGCAAATATGATAAGAGATAGACCCGGAGGCCATAGGTTTCACTAGAGGCTTCTCTCGAGAGCATAAGTATTACGGTGGGTGAACAAATTACTGTCAAGCAATTGATAGTAAAGCGAATAATTATGACGTTATCTAGGCATGATCATGTATATAGGCATCACATCCAAAAAAAGTAGACCGACTCCTGCCTGCATCTACTACTATTACTCCACACATCGACCGCTATCCAGCATGCATCTAGAGTATTAAGTTCATAAGAACGGAGTAACACATTAAGCAAGATGATATGATGTAGAGAGATAAACTCATGCAATATGATATAAACCCCATCTTGTTGTCCTCAATGGCAACAATACAATACGTGTCTTGCAACCCTTTCTGTCACTGGGTAAGAACACCGCAAGATTGAACCCAAAGCTAAGCACTTCTCCCATGGCAAGAAAGATCAATCTAGTAGGCCAAACCAAACCAATAATTCGAAGAGACTTGCAGAGATAACTCAATCATACATAAAAGAATTCAGACAAGATTCAATTAATAACCATAGATAAATCTGAACATAAACTCACAATTCATCGGATCTTGACAAACACACCGCAAAAAGAGATTACATCGAATAGATCTCCGCAAGAGAGGGGGAGATCATTGTATTGAGATCCAAAAAGAGAGAAGAAGCCATCTAGCTAATAACTATGGACCCGTAGGTCTGCGTTAAACTACTCACAACTCATAGGAGGCGCAAGGATGTTGATGTAGAGGCCCTCCATGGTCGATTCCCCCTCCGACAGAGTGCCGGCGAAGGCTCCAAGATGGGATCTCGTGGATACAGAAGGTTACGGTGGTGGAAATTGTGTTTCGTGGTGCCCATGGATGTTTTCGGGGTCTGTAAGTATATATAGGAGGAAGAAGTACGTCGGTGGACGCCCGAGGGGGCCACGAGACAGGGGGCGCGCCCTACAGGGGGGGCACCCTCCTATCTCGTGGGGCCCTTGGAGCTTTCTTGACTTGCACTCCAGGCTCTCCGGATCAGATTTGTTTCAAAAATAACGCTCCCGAAGGTTTCATTCCGTTTGGACTCCGTTTGATATTCCTTTTCTTTGAAATACTGAAATAGGCAAAAAAACAGCAATATGGGCTGGGCCTCCGGTTAGTAGGTTAGTCCCAAAAATGATATAAATATATAAAATAAAGCCCATGAGCATCCCAAAACGGGTAATATAATAGCATGGAACAATCAAAAATTATAGATACGTTGAAGACGTATCAAGCATCCCCAAGCTTAATTCATGCTCGTCCTCCAGTAGGTAAATGATAAAAAGATAATTTTTGATGTGGAATGCTACCTAGCATAATTCATAATGTAATTTTCTTTCATTGTGGCATGAATGTTCAGATCCAAGTAATACAAAATAAAAGTTCATATTGATATAAGAAATAATAATACTTCAAGCATACTAAGCAAGTAATCATGTCTTCACAAAATAGCATGGCCAAAAGAAAGTTATCCCTACAAAATCATATAGTCTGGCTAAGCTCTATCTTCATCACACAAAGTATTTAATCATGCACAACCCCGATGACGAGCCAAGAAATTGTTTCATACTTTAATAATCTCAAACTTTTTCAACTTTCACGCAATACATGAGCGTGAGCCATGGACATAGCACTATATGTGGAATAGAACGGTGGTTGTGGAGAAGACAAAAAAGGAGAAGATAGTCTCACATCAACTAGGCGTATCAACGGGCTATGGATATGCCCATTAATAGATATCAATGTGAGTGAGTAGGGATTGCCATGCAATGGATGCACTAGAGCTATAAATATATGAAAGCTCAACAAAAGAAAACTAGTGGGGTGCATCCAACTTGCTTGCTCACGCAGACCTAGGGCATTTTGAGGAAGCCCATCATTGGAATATACAAGCCAAGTTCTATAATGAAAAATTCCCACTAGTAAATGGAAATGACAACATATGAGACTCTCTATCATGAAGATCATGGTGCTACTTTGAAGCACAAGTGTGGTAAAAGGATAGTAGTGTTGTCCCTTCTCTCTTTTTCTCTCTTTTTTTTATTTGGGCCTTTCCCTTTTTTATGGCCTCTTTTTTTCGTCCGGAGTCTTATCCCGACTTATGGGGGAATCATAGTCTCCATCATCCTTTTCTCACTGGGACAATGCTCTAATAATGATGATCATCGCACTTTTATTTTTTACAACTCAACAATTACAACTCGATACTTAGAACAAAATATGAATCTATATGAATGCCTCCGGCGGTATACCGGGATATGCAATGAATCAAGAGTGACATGTATGAAAGAATTGTGAACGGTGGCTTTGCCACAAATACAATGTCAACTACATGCAAAAAAGCAATATGACAAAAGTAATGTGTGTCATATGAACGGAACGGTGGAAAGTTGCATGGCAATATATCTCGGAATGGCTATGGAAATGCCATAATAGGTAGGTATGGTGGCTGTTTTGAGGAAGGAGTATGGTGGGTGTATGGTACCGGCGAAAGTTGCACGATACAAGAAAGGCTAGCAATAATGGAGGGGTGAAAGGAGTGCGTATAATCCATGGACCCAACATTAATCAAAAGAACTCATATACTTGTTGTAAAAATTTAGAAGTCATCAAAAACCAAAGCACTACACGCATGCTCCTAGGGGGATAGATTGGTAGGAAAAGACCATCGCTCGTCCCCGACTGCCACTCATAAGGAAGACAATCAATAAATAAAATTGTGCTCCAACTTCATCACAAAGCGGTTCACCATACGTGCATGCTACGAGAATCACAAACTTCAACTCAATCATTATTTAAATCCATAATCACCCAACTAGCATGACTTTAATATTACTACCTCCATATCTCAAAACAATTATCAAGCATCAAATTGATCATAGCATCCAATTCACTTTCTATGATAGTTTTTATTATACCCAACTTGGATGCTCATCATTCTAGGACCAAATTAAAACCATAGCAAATGCCATGCTGTTCAAAGAGACTCTCAAAATAATATAAGTGAAGCATGATAGACTAGCAATTTCTATAAAATTAATCCACCACCATGCTCTAAAAGATATAAGTGAAGCACTAGAGCAAAAATATCAAGCTCAAAAGATATAAGTGAAGTACATAGAGTATTCTAGCAAATTCTAATCAAATAGGCTTCTCCAAAAAGGTGTGTTACAGCAAGGATGATTGTGGTAAACTAACAAGCAAAGACCAATATAATACACGACGCTCCAAGCAAAACACATATCATGTAGCGAATAAAAATATAGCTCCAAGTAAAGTTACCAATGAACAAAGACGAAAGAGGGGATGCCTTCCCGGGGCATCCTCAAGCTTAGGCTTTTGGATATTCTTGAATATCTTGGGGTTCCATAAGCATCCCCAAGCTTAGGCTCTTGCCACTCTTTATTCCATAGTCCATAAAAGCTTTACCCAATACTTGAAAACTTCACAACACAAAACTCAACAGGAAATCTTATAAGCTCCGTTAGTGAAAGAAAACAAAACCACCACATAAGGTACTGAAATGAACTCATTATTTATTTATTTTGGTGTTAAAACTACTGTATTCCAACTTCCTTATGGTTTATAAACTAATTTATTAGCCATAGATGCATTGAGATAAGCAAACAATACACGAAAAACAGAATCTGTCAAAAAGAGAACAGTCTGTAGCAATATTTAACTAACGCAAACTTCTGGAACTCTAAAAATCCTACAAAAATAGGACGTACTGGAAAATTTGTTTATTGATCAGCAGCAAAAAGAATCAATGCAAAAGCACGTTTCTGTGATTTATTGAATTTTTTCTCGTGAGTGCAAAGTTTCTGTTTTTCAGCAGAATCAAATCAACCATCATCATAGTTTATCCTATAGGTTCTACTTGGCAAAAACACTAAAAAAAGATAAAAACACATCTAAACAGAAAGTAGAAACAAAATTTAACACTAAACAGGAACAAAAACAAAGAACATAAAGAAAATTGGGTTGCCTCCCAACTAGCGCTATCGTTTAACGCCCCTAGCTAGGCATAAAAGCAAGGATAGATCTAACGAGTGCCATCTTTGGTGGGCAATTCTTCAATGAGGCATCTATCTTTCTTAGAAATTTATTTCTTTCTAGTAATTATCAAACTCCTAGGCACAAGATCAAAAAATTCATTTATAGCAAAAGGTTCCTTAATGATGGCAAAAAGATTGGGATGAACACTTATAGATTTAAGATCCGCAGTTTCCTTACTAGATGATTCATCCTTACTCTTAGGAACATAGGTAAGCTTAGGTTTTTTAGTACACGAACTTGGAGTGTTTTGTATGGAAGAAAAAGCGGTTCCCAAGTTGGTAATGATACCCTCAAGTTTATCGATTCTTGTGGAATCTAGATTTATTTTCTCGTTAACTATGGGTTCTTTTTCTTTAATATTTTTCAAAGTTGTTCCTACCTTAGATCCATATTGGGTAATTTGATTGTGGATCTTTTTATCAATATTTTTAATTTATTCAATGCTAGCAACTTTATTCTCAACAATTTCAAGCCTTTGCATAACATGCTCCAAAGTTAACATAGTTCCATTAATCAAAGGAGGTGGTGAGCCAAATAAATCTATTAAAGAATTGTAAGAATCAAAAGTATGGCTACCCAAGAAATTCCCTCCAGTAATGGTATCAAGGATATATCTAAACCAAGGATTTGCACCTACATAAAAATTACGAAGAAGAACTGAAGTAGATTGCTTCCTGGTAGATCTATTTTGAGCATTGCAAATTCTATACCAAGCGTCTTTTAGATTTTCTCCCTCCCTTTGCTTAAAATTTAAAACTTCATTCTCAGGAGATAACAGAGAAGATAAGAGACTAGTCATAATGACAAGGTGAACGAACTAACACACGAGCAAGAAAAAAGGCAAACGAGAAAAAGGCGAAAGAAAAGAGAGGAGGAGATTGGGAAAGAGAGGGCGAATAAAACGGCAAGGGTGAAGTGGGGGAGAGGAAAAGGAGAGGAAAATGGCAAATAATGTAAATGCGAGGGAGATGAGTTTGTGATGGGTACTTGGTATGTCTTGACTTGAGCGAAGACCTCCCCGGCAACGGCGCCAGAAATCCTTCTTGCTACGTCTTGAGCTAGCGTTGGTTTTCCCCGAAGAGGAGAGGGTGATGCAGCAAGTGTAGCGTAAGTATTTTCCTCAGTTTTTGAGAACCAAGGTATCAATCCAGTAGGAGGCTCCTCAAAAGTCTCACGCACCTACACAAACAAACTAAGAACTCGCAACCAACGCAATAAAGGGGTTGTCAATCCCTTCACGGCCACTTGCGAAAGTGAGATCTAATAGAGATAGTATGATAAGATAGATATATTTTTGGTATTTTATAATATAGATGCAAGAAAGTAAATATGCAAATAAAAGTAGATTGGAAGCAAATATGATAAGAGATAGACCCGAGGGCCATAGGTTTCACTAGAGGCTTCTCTCAAGAGCATAAGTATTACGGTGGGTGAACAAATTACTGTCAAGCAATTGATAGAAAAGCGAATAATTATGAAGTTATCTAGGCATGATCATATATATAGGCATCACATACAAAACAAGTAGACAGACTCCTGCCTGCATCTACTACTATTACTCCACATATCGACCACTATCCAGCATGCATCTAGAGTATTAAGTTCATAAGAACGGAGTAATGCATTAAGAAAGATGATATGATGTAGAGGGATAAACTCATGCAATATGATATAAACCCCATCTTGTTGTTCTTGATGGCAAAAATACAATACGTGTCTTGCAACCCTTTCTGTCACTGGGTAAGAACACCGCAAGATTGAACCCAAAGCTAAGCACTTCTCTCATGGCAAGAAAGATCAATCTAGTAGGCCAAACCAAACCGATAATTCGAAGAGACTTGCAAAGATAACTCAATCATACATAAAAGAATTCAGAGATGATTCAATTAATAACCATAGATAAATCTGAACATAAACTCACAATTCATCAGATCTTGACAAACACACCGCAAAAAGAGATTACATCGAATAGATCTCCACGAGAGAGGGGGAGATCATTGTATTGAGATCCAAAAAGAGAGAAGAATCCATCTAGATAATAACTATGGACCCGTAGGTCTGCGGTAAACTACTCACAACTCATAGGAGGGGCAAGGATGTTGATGTAGAGGCTCTCTGTGGTCTATTCCCCCTCCAGTAGAGTGCCGGCGAAGGCTCCAAGATGGGATCTCGCGGATACAGAAGGTTACGGTGGTGGAAATTTTGTTTCGTGGTGCCCCTGGATGTTTTCGGGGTCCGGAGGTATATATAGGAGGAAGAAGTACGTCGGTGGACGCCCAAGGGGCCCACGAGACAGGGGGCGCCCTACAGGGGGGGCGCCCTCCTATCTCGTGGGGCCCTCGAAGCTTTCTTGACTTGCACTCCAGGCTCTCCGGATCAGATTTGTTCCAAAAATAACGCTCCCAAGGTTTCCTTCCGTTTGGACTCCGTTTGATATTCCTTTTCTTCGAAATACTAAAATAGGCAAAAAAAACAGCAATATGGGTTGGGCCTCCGGTTAGTAGGTTAGTCCCAAAAATGATATAAATATATAAAATAAAGCCCATAAGCATCCAAAACAGGTAATATAATAGCATGGAACAATCAAAAATTATAGATACGTTGGAGACGTATCACTTACCACTCGGTAGGATTTTTCAAACTTAGGCGAGCACTGGGCTGCAGCTAAGCCCCGAGTGGGAGGGTCGCTCACCACTCGGTATGATTTTTTCTAACTTAGGCGAGCACTGGGCTGAAGCTAAGCCCCCGAGTGGGAGGGTTGCTCACCACCCGGAAGGATTTTTCGAACTTAGGTGAGTGCTGCTCGCCACAATCTCGTCCTTCTTCTTGACGGTGCAACCCCCGGGGGGGTAAAGGGTCATGACTGACCCGTACCATTTGGGTGGACTTTTTATTACTTAGGCGGGTACTGGACCGCAGCTAAGCCTCCTAGTGAGAGGCAGACTCACCACTCGGTAGGATTTTTCAAACTTAGGCGAGTACTGGACTTCAGCTAAGCCTCCGAGTGGGAGGTAGACTCCCCACTCGGTAGGATTTTTATCACTTAGGCGAGCACTGGGCTGCAGCTAAGCCCCCGAGTGGGAGGCAGACTCACCACTCGGCAGGATTTTTCAAACTTAGGCGAGCACTGGGCTGCAGCTAAGCCCCCGAATGGGAGGCAGACTCACCACTCGGTAGGATTTTTCAAACTTAGGCGAGCACTGCGCTGCAGCTAAGCCCCCGAGTGGGAGGCAGACTCATCACTCGGTAGGATTTTTCAAACTTAGCCGAGCACTGGGCTGCAGCTAAGCCCCCGAGTGGGAGGCAGACTCACCACTCGGTAGAATTTTCATCACTTCATCCTAGGCGAAACAGATTCGCAGCTAAGGCGACATATACAAAAGAAATAAACAACAACAATCATTCGGAAGATTGTAAAACTATGTCTTTTGATAATCAAACTAAGAGGTACTTCTTATTACATCTCATCGGTCTACATACTCAAGAGTAAAAAGGGTGGAGCAGTTCCGCATTCCAGGCGCGTGGTTCATCTTTGTTTTGCTCGACGTTGAAGAGACGGTACGCTCCATTGTGGAGCACCTTGGTTACAATGAAAGGGCCTTCCCAAGCGGGGGCGAGCTTGTGTGGCTTCTGCTGGTCCACCCGGAGGACCAAGTCCCCTTCCTGGTACGCACGACCCCTTACGTTCTTGGCATGGAATTGACGTAAGTCTTGCTGGTAAATGGTCGACCGGATCAAGGCCATCTCTCTTTCTTCCTCCAGGAGTTCGACTGCATCTTGTCGAGCTTGCTCTGCTTCCTCTTCTGAGAAGAGTTCGACCCGGGGAGCGTTGTGGAGCAAATCGCTCGGCAAGACGGCTCCGGCTCCGTAGACTAAAAAGAATGGAGTCCGTCCAGTCGACCGATTGGGAGTTTTCCTCAGCCCCCAAAGCACTGGTGGGAGCTCATCGACCCAAGCTCCTGTCGCATCCTTGAGGTCACGCATTAACCGCGGCTTTAGTCCTTTGAGAATCAATCCATTCGCTCGCTCAGCCTGCCCATTTGACTGAGGGTGGGCGACCGAAGCGTAATCGACCCTCGTGCCTTGGGAAGCGCAAAAGGCTCTGAAATCATCGGAGCCGAAGTTCGATCCGTTATCAGTGTTGATGTTGTGCAGTACGCCATATCTGAATATCAACTCTCTAATGAAGCTTACAGTAGTACGTGCTTCAAAGTTTTTAATGGGTTTGGCTTCAATCCACTTGGTAAACTTTTCGACTGCTACCAGCACGTGGGTAAATCCGCTCATGCCGGCCCTCAGAGGTCCAACCATGTCCAATCCCCAAACAGCAAAAGGCCAGACGAGTGGAATAGTCTTCAGAGCTGATGCAGGTCTGTGGGACATGTTGGAATAAAACTGACAACCTTCACACTTGTCCACTATTTCATTTGCCATCTCGTTGGCGTGCGGCCAATAAAATCCGGCTCGGTACGCTTTGGCCACGATGGTCCGAGAGGACGCATGGTGACCACAGGTCCCCGAGTGAATATCATTGAGGATCATTCGAACTTCCTCTGGCATGATGCACTTCTGGCAGGCCCCAGTTACACTTTCTCTGAACAACTGTCCTTTTATCACAGTAAAGGCTTTAGACCGTCAGACGATCTGTCGAGCCTCTTCTTCATCCTCTGGGAGTTCCTTCCTAAGAATGTATGCATTGTATGGCACTGTCTAGTTGGGAGTGATGACCAAAACCTCCATGACTAGGTCGACCACGGCTGGGTTTTCGACTTCAGTCAGATCTGTGGCACTCTTGGGCTGTGGTGATTCTCCGGTGAAAGGATCTTCTTGAACTGAAGGCGAATGAATATGCTCCAAAAACACATTTCTGGGAATGGCCTCCCTCTTTGAAACTATCTTGGCCAACTCATCTGCAGCTTGATTTTTCAGTCGGGGTATATGGTGGAGCTCCAAACCTTGAAACCTCTTCTCCAGCTTTCTCACTGCATTGCAATAACCAGTCATGGCTGGGCTCCTGACATCCCATTCCTTCATCACTTGGTTAACCACCAAATCTGAGTCGCCGTAGACCATAAGGCGATGGACGCCGAGTGAAATGGCCATACACAACCCGTATAGAAGTGCTTCATATTCGGCTTCATTATTGGAGGAATCAAAATGAATCTGGAGAACATAACTAAGCTTGTCTCCGCGAGGGGATACCAAAACTACTCCAGCGCCTGAACCATTCAGCATCTTGGAGCTATCAAAGAACATAGTCCAACGCTCCGAGTGAACTTGAGTCGGCAATTGCTGCTCAATCCACTCGGCAAGGAAATCTGCAATTGCTTGGGACTTGATAGCCTTCTTTGCCTCAAACTTGATATCTAATGGAAGGAGTTCAATCGCCCATTTTGCCACTCGACCAGTTGCATCTCTGTTATTCAGAATTTCAGATAGTGGCGCGTCGCTGACGACTATAATGGAGTGGTCAGAGAAATAATGTGCAACCTTCTTCATGGTCATGTATATTCCATAGACAAGCTTCTGATAATGTTGGTATCGTTGCTTGGATGGAGTCAAAACTTCAGAGAGATAATAGACTGGGCGTTGAACCTTGTAAGCTTTTCCTTCTTCTTCTCGCTCGACCGTGAGTACTGTGCTGACGACTTGTCTAGTGGCTGCAATGTAAAGCAGCAAGGGCTCTTTGCTGATTGGCGCAGCGAGCACCGGCTGGGTGGAAAGCAGGGTTTTGAGCTCTGCAAACGCTGCATCGGCTTCTTCAATCCACTCGAACTTATCAGATTTCTTCATCAGTCGGTAAAGAGGCAAGGCCTTTTCACCGAGATGAGAAATGAATCGACTCAGGGTGGCCAAACAACCAGTCATCTTCTGAACATCATGCACTCGCACGGGGCGTTTCATTCGGAGGATGGTATCAACTTTTTCTAGATTGGCGTCGATCCTTCATTCGGAAACGAGAAAACCGAGTAACTTTCCTCCTGGGACTCCGAATGTGCATTTTGATGGATTAAGCTTGATATCGTACCTCCTCAGGTTGGCAAAGGTTTCTATAAGGTCAGAACCTTTGTGAGACTTGACCACAATGTCATCCATGTACGCTTCCACATTCCGACTGATTTGAGTGAGCAGGCACTTCTGAATCATTCTCATGAATGTGGCTCCGGCATTTTTCAAACTGAAAGGCATGGTGACATAGCAAAAGCACCCGAATGGGGTGATGAAGGCTATTTTTATTTCATCAGGACCATACAAACGGATCTGATGATATCCGGAATACGCATCCAAGAAAGACAAGCGCTCGCACCCCGCAGTCGAGTTAACAATCTGATCGATGCAAGGGAGAGGGAAGTGATCTTTCGGGCAGGCCCAATTGATATGCTTTAAATCAATACACATATGAAGTGAATCATCCTTCTTAGGAACCATGACTACATTGGCTAACCACCCGGAGTGGTAGATTTCACGGATGAACTCTGCAGCAAATAGTCGAGCCACTTCTTCGCCAATTGCTTTCCTCTTCTGCACGGCGGACCGTCAAAGGTGCTCTTTGACGGGCTTTACTTTGGGGTCGACACGCAAACGGTGCTCGGCCAGTCCCATGGGTACACCTGGCATGTCAGAAGGTTTCCATGCAAAGATGTCCCAGTTCTCACGGAGGAACTGAACGAGCGCTTCTTCCTATTTGCTGTCGAGTGTTGTTGATATATGAGTCGGTGCAGCGTTAGGATCCATCGGGTGAATGTGAACTGGCTTCGTCTCACCAGTCGACTGGAATGCGGAATCCGTGGCAGGCTTCTTGGCTCGAAGCAAGTCACTCGGATCTGCATTCTTCTGATATTCTTGGAATTTGACTGCTGCCATCTGTTCGTCGGCAATTTTGGAACCTTTCTGGAAACATTCCTCAGCCTTCTGCCGACTGCCAGTAACTGTGATCACACCTTTGGGGCCAGGCATCTTCAGTTTGAGGTACACATAACATGGTCGAGCCATAAAACGTGCATAGGCTGGCCTACCCAAAATGGCATGATAGGCACTTTGGAAATCCACAACTTCAAATGTCAACTTCTCCTTATGGTAATGCTTCGAGTCACCGAAAACCACTTCAAGGGCGATCTGGCCGAGTGATTCGGCTTTCTTTCCAGGAATAACACCATGAAAACTCATATTGCTCTCGCTAAGCTTGGACATCGGAATGCCCATCCCCTTCAAGGTCTCAGCGTAGAGGATGTTTAGACCACTGCCACCGTCCATCAGTACTTTGGTCAGTCGAGTGCCTCCAACCACGGGGTCGGCCACCAGTGCTTGCCTCCCAGGGGTGGCCACACGAGCAGGATGGTCAAACTGGTCGAACGTGATGGCTGTCTGAGACCATCTCAGGTAGGTGGTCGTCGCTGCAGGAGCGGCCATATTCACTTCTCTGTTGATGACCTTCAATCGACTCTTGCTTTCAATGTCAGCAAAAATTATCAGGGTGGAATTGACTTTGTGATAACCGTCATCCTCCTCTTCATCTTCACCTTGGTCCGACTCCTTCTCCTTCTCATTGGGTTGTTTCTCTCGGAACTGCTGGATTAGGAGTCGACATTGTTGAGTGGTATGCTTCGGGTAAATCAGATTACCTTCCTCATCCTTCTTCGTGTGGATGTGGCATGGCAAATCCAGCACATTGTTTCCTGCTTGATCTTTAACCTTCTTAGGGGGCCAGGGCCCCTTAGGTTTTCCCTTAAACTTTCCTGGACTCACTGCCGCAATCTCTCCAGGTGCTGCTGGTTCGGCCTTATGTTTCTGTTTTCGACTGGAGTTACCTCCTCTGGCCTCTTGGCCGACTGGTTTACTCTTCCTGCTGCGGAGTCGATCCTCTTCTTCTCCGTTAGCGTATAGGGTTGCTATATCCATCATCCGAGTCAGGGTCATATCCCCAGTCCGACCGAATTTCAGGACCAACTCTTTGTATTTGACGCCTTCCTTGAAAGCGCACACAGCTTGATGCTCTGACACATTCTCAACGGTGTGATGTAAAGTGGTCCATCTTTGAATGAATTCCCTCAAAGTCTCATTCGACTTCTGCACACAATGCTGCAACTCGGGCAACCCTGCTGGTCGCTTGCACGTGCCCTCAAAAGTTTTTGCGAACACTCGAGATAGCTCCTCCCAACTGTGAATACTGCCCGGAGTCAACTGAGTCAACTATGCTCAGGCCGATCCTTCCAACATAAGAGGGAGATGCTTCATCGCTATCTCATCATTACCGCCTCCAATCTGCACAGCCACTCGGTAATCTTCAAGCCAAGTTTCAGGCTTGGATTCGCCGGTGAACTTACTGACCCCGGAAGCCAATCTGAAGTTGGGAGGAATCACCGCTGCCCTGATGGCCCTGCTAAAACACTCGGGACCGGAAACATGCACTCTGCTGCCACTTGGACGATCTCTGCCAAGGTCTTCTCTGTGTGCTTTGTTTCGGTCGAACAGGCCTTGAACGAGGATAGACTTCACGTCGAAGCCCGGTTCCCTTGGATCAACTGAGGCTCTACACTCGCCACTGCGATGGCACCTGTCATTGTTCCGCCAAGGCACATATGACACACTCCTAGGAGGAGGCATGGGTCCCCGACGACGATTGTCACGGTCGAGTGGATGATCATACTGCCCACGGGCTTCACGTCGTGGAGGCGATCTTGGGCTGTGAGCCGACTGAACTGTAACCGCTGCAATGGACCTGCTGCGAATCCTATTCTGCGACTGAGACACTGTTGTGTTTTCCTCTCCTGCTGCCCGGAGCAAGGCACGGATCTACTCCAACCCTCTGGCAGCTTCTGACTGGGAAGGTTGGGTCGATTCTGCTATTCGGGCCGCAGCTATGAGATTCTGAATCGGAGTTCGGTATACCTTAGGTGGAGGCGGAAAAAGTTGTTGTCAACTGGACTCATGGATCCGCTCCTAGGCGCGCTCGTCGAGAGCACGCTGGAGGTTATCCAGTCGAGTGCACTCAGCCAAGTTAGCTAGGCGCACCTCCTCCAAGGCTCAAGCCTCGGGGGGTTTCTCCAACGATGGGCGTGTGGAGTGCATCCATGTTGCGGCGACGAAGTTCTTCCCTCTGCTGGGAAGAGAAGGGTTCGGGTCGATATTCCTCGTGGCCATGCGACAGATAACCGCCGCCATCTCCGCCGCCATCACGGCGGAAACTGGGAGGACTGTGAGGTCCTTCGACCATCAAGACTTCAGCCGCAGGGTCGCTGCTGTCGCACTCGGATGCGGTCTCCGCGGAGCCAGTCGAACAGGCCGTGGAGAGTTTCGTCGGGCTCGATTGCCGCGACTTGGTGGGTGGTCGAGCGTCGTGCCACCACGTGCTTCATCCACTGCTGAAGCCGCGATCGACCGGATCGCTTGCGGCGATGAACGGCGGGGAGTGAAAGCACCGTCGGGGTCGACTGATATTGAGTCGACGGCTGCCGAAGGAGAATGCCGTGAACGCACGCCCAGAAGTGCGTTGCCCCTCGGACGGGGAGCGCCTCGACGTCCAGGGGAGCTTCTTGAAGCCACGCGGAGTCGTCGGCAACAAACATCAGCGCACCGAGACGGATCTCGCGGCCCTCGGTCAGTCCGCCGCCGGAAACCATGACGATGATGATCGGAAAAAACTTGCAACTTCACCAGCAAGTCACTAAGATAGCGGCCCCATGGTGGGCGCCAACTGTCGTGGTTCTAAGACTGACAATAGAAATGGGGGTAGGTATGGAGAGGCAAGATCTTAGCTATGATGAAGGTGTACACACGAGGTTTACGAGTTCAGGCCCTTCTCGGTGGAAGTAACAGCCCTACGTCTCGGTGCCCGGAGGCGGTCGATTGGTTTATGCGTGTGATGATTACAGAGGGTGCCAACCCTTGTCCCAGAGGAGGGAGGTGGCTTATATAGAGTGCACCAGGACCCCAACCATCCTCCATTACAAGGGGCTTAATGTACATAAAGTAGGGGCGTTACTGGTAACACCGGTCTTAAATACTCTTAATGCTCATGAAGACTAAGGAGTGAATGCCCGACCGTTGCGTGCCCTTCCGACTCCTGGTCTTCAAAATAGTCGAGTGACCCCCCATATGGTCGAGTGACGGTGGGGGATGATGGTCGAGTTATTTGGTCGTCGAGTGGATTCCTGGTCTTTTTATCTTCTGGGGTAGTGACCTTGGGTAGGACATATAGGTCAGGCCTATGACCCTACCCCATGTCTGTATCCTCGTTAGACAGTACCGTACATCACGTACATTCTCGGGAAAGAGCTCCCAGAGGATGAGGATGAGGCTCACCAAATAGTCCGTCGATCAAAATCTTTCACCGTGATAAAATGACAGCTTTATAGAGAGAGTGTCACAGGAGTGGCTCAATGTTGCATCACCCCGGAAGAAGGTCGAATGACCCTAAATGATATCCACTCGGGGACCTGTGGTCACCATGCATCCTCTCGGACCATCGTGGCCAGAGCATACCGAGCGGGATTCTATTGGCCTCGAGCAAATGAGATGGCAAAAGATATAGTCGACAAGTGTGCAGGTTACCAGTTCTACTCCAACATGTCCCACAAGCCTGCGTCTGCCTTGAAGACTATTCCACTCGTCTGGCCGTTCGCAGTCTGGGGGTTGGATATGGTTGGACCCTTCAAGACCGGTAGAAGTGGTTTCACTCATTTGCTCGTAGCAGTTGACAAGTTCACTAAGTGGATCGAAGCCAAGCCCATCAAAAACCTTGACTCAAGCACTGCAGTTAGTTTCATCAAGGAGTTGATATTTAGATATGGAGTTCCTCATAGCATTATCACAGATAATGGCTCCAATTTTGATTCTGATGAGTTCAAGGCGTTCTGTGCGTCCCAAGGCACTCGGGTTGATTATGCGTCTGTTGCACACCCGCAGTCGAATGGACAAGCAGAAAGGGTGAATGGTTTGATCCTTCAAGGGTTAAAACCCCGACTGATGCGCGACCTCAAGCACACTGCTGGAGCTTGCGTGACAGAGTTACCATCCATCCTATGGGGGCTAAGAACGGCACCGAACCGGTCGACTGACCGAACCCCTTTCTTCCTGGTGTACGGCGTCGATGTTGTGCTCCCGAGTGACTTGCTGCACAATGCTTCCTGGGTGGAACTCTTCACAGAAGCTGAAGCAGAGCAGGCACGCGAAGACACGGTGGATCTCCTGGAAGAGGAACATGAGATGGCTTTGATCTGGTCGACCATCTATCAGCAAGATCTGCGTCAATTCCATGCCCGTAATGTCAGAGCTCGAGCATTCCAGGAAGGAGACCTTGTGCTCCGAGTGGATCAGAAACAGCCTCACAATCTTGCTCCGGCCTGGGAAGGTCCCTTCATCATCACCAAGGTGCTTCACAACGGAGCATACAACATCTACAACATAGCCAAGAACATGGACGAGCCTCGCGCGTGGAATGCAGAGCTCCTTCTCCCTTTCTATACCTGAGATCACTCGGATCGACGAGTTGTAATAAGAAGTCCTTCAGTTTGCTTACCAAAGACAAGATTTTTGCAGTATCTTAATGATTTATTTCCCGTATCATTTGTGTCTGGATCCCCCAGTGGATGGCTTAGCTGCGAACCTGATTCGCCTAAGTTAAAAAAATCCAAGTGGAGAGCAATCCTCCCACTCGGGGGCTTAGCTGCGACCCCGTACTCGCCTAAGTTAAAAAACATTCTGAGTGGAGAGCAATCCTCCCACTCGGGGGCTTAGCTGCGACCCCGTACTCGCCTAAGTTAAAAAACATTCTGAGTGGAGAGCAATCCTCCCACTCGGGGGCTTAGCTGTGATCCGTACTTGCCTAAGTTAAAAAACATTCTGAGTGGAGAGCAATCCTCCCACTCAGGGGCTTAGCTGC